>NW_025814759.1:0-11886 GCF_018902025.1 Drosophila willistoni
CCCATTGGCGACAGCAGGCAACCGTCCCTAGGACGCAGCATTTTCGAAGGGTTTTTAAGGCCGAAACCCTTAACTCGCAGGTCTTTGGCCACAACCTGGAGGGCCTAAGCGTTAGGGACAACATGAGCGCGGAAGACGCCGCAAATTCCGTAATGGCACGGATAGTAGAGGCATGCGAGGCTAGCATGTCTCAGAGTGGCACATACACACGCCACCACACCCCAGTCTTTTGGTGGAATGACGCTGTCGCTGAAGCTAGGAGATCCTGCCTTCGCGCAAGGCGTCTCTATCAGCGCGACGTGGTTCGACAAACTTCGAGGCCCTGGGCCTGGAGTATAAGAGACGTCGGAATATGCTCAAGATTGCGATCCGTTCCAGCAAACGTGAATGTTTCTCGCTCTGTGCGACTCTGCTGAGCACGACCCCTGGGGCAGGCTACCAGCTAGTGGTCAAGCGTTTAAACTCCAGTAGAAACCCACCCCCAACGGATGCGCAAGCGGTACGTTCAATTGTCGACGGACTTTTCCTGTGGTCGACGAGGAAATGCATGTGTCCCGCCTGATCCAGTCCTACACTCGGCGGAGTGTACGCTAACCGAGGTCCTTGAGACAGTGAAGGCGTCTGAAGCCCAAAAGGCACCAGGTCCGGATTCGATCCCCAATAACGCATTCAAGCTCGCAGTGCTGCTCTACCCACACGTGTTCGTAGAGCTTTACTCCAAGTGTCTTAGCGAAGGTGTTTTTCCCGATAGATGGAAACTACAAAACCTGGTGTTGCTGCCGAAGCCGGGGAAGCCGCAAGGAGAGGCGTCTTCTCATAGACCCATCTGCCTCATCGACACAGCTGGCAAAGTCTTCGAGGCAATAATCTGCTCGGTCTGGAAACAGCAATCATGGCAGGGGGCGGCCTATCTGAGTACCAGTTCGGATTCAGGAAGGCGAGATCTACGATCGACGCAATAAACCGGGTGGTAGGATTAGCTGCAAGGGCAATCGAAGGTAAAGATGGAAAGGTGGTGCCAAGAATACTGCCTAGTGGTAACTCTGGACATCAAAAACGCCTTTAATTCAGCGAGATGGAACAGGATCTTGGAAGCGCTTGGGCCTTCGGGATTCCGAGCTATCTCATCAAGTGCGTAGCCAGCTACTTCTGCAACGGAGGATACGTTTCTGGACGGACGCAGGCTTGGAGGAAAGGGTCGTATCTGCTGGCGTCCAAAGGGTCTGTTTTGGGTCCCTGCTGTGGAATGTCATGTACGACGGAGTCTTACGCTTGGATTTCGACCCTGGCACCCATATAGTTGGCTTCGCAGACGACGTAGCACTTGTAGTGATAGCCAAGGATCTCACGGCAGCTGAAGAAATAACCAACAGGGCGATTAATAAGGTTGGCCAATGGCTCTCTGCAGCCGGACTGCAATTAGCGCGCAAAAGACGGAGGCGGTACTCATAAGTAGCCGCAAGCGGAGTGGAGACTGCCAGCATCAGGGTCGGCGACACCACAGTTGTCTCCAAGCGGGCTCTAAAGTACCTCGGAGTCATGATCGACACAAGGCTGACTTTTAGAGAGCACTTAGAGTACAGTAGCAGGAAAGCTGCATCGGTAGCGCAATCGCTCTCTAGAAATATTACTAAACACGCGTGGACCGAAACAAGGACGGGTCTCTTGCTATCCAGCGTCATCCGTTCGAACTGCACTCTATGCGGCGCCTTCGTGGATAACGGGGATGGAAACTAGATCCTACAGGCGGAGCCTTGAGTCGACGCATCGCTTAAGCGCAATCAGGGTGTGCAGCGCTTTTCGCACCATCTCTGATGACGCCGCACTGGTGATCGCTGGGTTGCTGGCCATCGATGAGTACGCTGAAATTGCATCGGCCTCCTTCACAGCGTCGAGGCAAACTAACAGTTCTACCACTAATCAGCAGAGAGGCCTCGAGCATCGGAGGGCATGGCAGTCAAGTCTGCGCAGATGGCAGGAAAGGTGGGACTCCTCCTCCAAGGGGAGGTGGACTCACACTCTGATCCCTGACATCACTTCATGGGTTTCGAGAAAACATGGGGCAGTGAACTTTTACCTCACACAGCTCCTGAGCGGCCACGGTTGTTTCAGAAGCTACTTGAAAGATTCAACCACGACGTGTCAGACGAATGCACATGGTGCGGAGCGGGCATTGTTGAGGATGCAAGCCACGTGCTCCAGCACTGCCCTCGCTTCGAAGTAGAACGGTGCCGACTGCAGAATGTAATGGGCGAAATGGTGACGGCGAGAAATCTGACGAGGATGATGATTGCAGATCCAGACGTATGGGAGGCGGCCAGCGCCTTCGCCGTGCGCGTAATGGTGGCACTTAGGAAGCTGGAGAGGGAAAGGTCTGCCCAATAAATTAAAGCCCACGGTCTGCGATGCAATACCGGCAGGTCGTCCCGCAGTAGCCGTTATCTTTTATTTTTTTGTTCTCACCTTATGTTCCTGTCATTGTTGCAACTTTTTTGTATTAAACGTTTGTAAGTTCTAAGAAATAAAAAAAAAAAAACACACACACACAGACTCGGGAAAAAGTGCGGACGCGTTTACTTGCTTACGTCTGTGTTTTTTTCAAGTTTGAACGTTTTCCTCCTGAAATTTAGGAACTTTTGGTATCGCCGGTGTCAAGTGCAAGTGTCTACTCACGTATACCCATTGGTCTGCCGTTCCGTCGCTGCTTGCTGGGATTCCGATCTTCAGTTTTTTTCCCCCGGTCGCTGGGTCGGTGTTCCTGGGCCTGCCGGAGGGGAGCGGGGGGCCTTTTTCTTTGCCCGCCCATTTGCAGCTCAAGTGGTATTGGTGAGGTGGACTTTTTCACGCTAATTAGCTGTGTTGTGTCCTCCTTTGGCACGTGCAGAAAAAATACCAGCTGCTGCCAGGTTTGCCACACATAGATATAAATCTAATCAGCTGAGTTACCAGCACCTGTCTGGCTCGCCTCAATCAGCTGATCGTAACCCACGCTCTGCCCCTAATAAATTCTTCTGCATACTTCCTGGCTGTCTCTGTTATTCGCCGTAACAGACATTCGGATACTAGCAGAGTTCTGAGGGCGCGGCGGCAAACGGTCTGCTTGGCGTTGGGTGTGAGTCTTAGCCGCTGGTGCAAAATTCCTGGGTTCGACTCCCACCTTAGGAAATTTCTCTATATCGTTTTTTTTTATTCCATATTTATTCCATATTTATTTATTTATTTAAACGAAATTAAATTTGTATAGTCTGGCCGTAATTTGTTTTCCATAGTAGTTTCTTGGAATACATAGTTCTATTTACTGTTCCTTGTCTATTGTCGGGCTGCGTCAATAGGGGCAATTGTTGGTGTCGCCGCCGAGTTGGAGCGGCATAACTCCCAGCGTTGCGGCAAGAGGAAATTCTTGTCCTGCGAGGGAAATTGCCTCTAGAACGCGCGGCCGAGTCAATAATGATGAAGAGGACGCCGCCACCGCAGCGGCAGCAGGTGCCAGACGCTGCCCTTGTAGTGGATGCTCACGAGGCAACGCCGAAAAGGCTTAGAAGCCCATCTGTTGGGGCTGAGGGACCGATGGCGAGGCAGCCTGCATTAAAAAAAGCAAGGTGGGGCAGGTGCGCATCATCACTAACGAATTTAGGGAGAAGGTTGCTCGGCTGCGAGAACTGCACGTAGCATTGATCGCCTTGCTTCAAGACAAAGGGCCGATCTCGCAATTGCCAGTGGCGTGTCCACTTGCAGCATGTCTCCACCTAAACGGGTGAGTAGGCAACAGCAAACCGAACTGGTGAATTCACCGTCTAAGCGGGATAAGCTGTGTCAAACGTCACCATTCGATGACTCAGGTCGTCACCAGCGAGGCCTCAACAGCAGAAGACGCAACAGAAGAATCGCCAACACCCACAGAAGTCGTCTACACGGCTTCAGACGGCGCAGTACCAGCAGGGGCAGCAACAGCTCCATCAGCAGAGCCAATCCAGTCAAATTGGATCACAGCAACAAGCCATGCAGCACCAGCAGCTACACTCGTCTGATGTGGAGCAGCCAAGGGCTCAGCAAAATGCCCAAGCAGTCAAGAATGGGTAAAGGTGGGCCCTTCGAGGTCCTCCCGCAAGCCTAAAGCGAAAATCAGTGGGAAACTTCAGAAATCCCGCCCGGAGGCGCTACTAATTCAGGCGAACGAAGGCTTGAGTTATAGCCAAGTTTAGAGCGCGTGACGAGGCGCACTGACGGGCAGCTGGATCACGTCCGTGAGCACGTAATGCGAGTTCGACGCACCGCTAAAGATGGGCTTCTTCTGGAACTCCGGAAATGCACAGCGGACACAACCCAGTCCCTTAAGGAGGCGATCAGTCAAGTCCTTGGCGAGGAGGCAGGTGTGAAAGCTCTAACCCGCCATAAGGCTGTAGCCATTCACGGCATGGACGAGAAAGCGACGCCCAGGAATTAGTGGCTAAGCTGGCTGACCAAGCCAAAGTCGAGGCGACGTCGCTTAGAGTAAGAAGCTTCCGGTCTAGTTTTCGGAATACGATGTCAGCCGTGGTTTCTGCTCCGAGGCAGTGGCATTAAAACTCCTAGAGGTGGGCAGAGTTCGAATTGGATGGGATAGCTGCCGAATAAAGGAGCTAGAAGCGCAACCTGCGCGCTGTTTTCGATGCCTATGTGTTGGCCACATCGCCGCAAACTGCCCAAGCGACACAGATAGGTCAAATTGCTGCTTCAGGTGTGGCAATCCTGGCCACAAGTCTGCAGACTGCTCGGCCGCCGTCAAGTGCTTTTTATGTGCCGAGATGGGCTTGAGTCCCTTAACCACATAGCGGGTAGCCGCGCGTGCCCATCCAGTGGTGCCCAGAGGATGCAGAAAGACGCCATATGACCCAGCCCATTTGAAGTTCTTGCAGTTGAACCTGAATCACTGCATAGCGGCTCAGGACCTGCTTCAGCAGACTGTGCGTGAGTTGTCGGCGGATATAGCTCTACTGAGTGAGCCCTACAGAGTAGGTGAAAGTGGTCGCTGGGCCAAGGCAGCGTGCGGCAAAGCAGCAATTTGGTGCTGTGGTAGTAACGTGCTAGTCATGCAGGACGTCTATCTGCGGACGGCTTTGTCAGGGCGCGGATCGGCAGAAACTGGGTGTACAGCTGCTACCTTGCACCAGCCTGTCACTGGAGCGTTTCGGAAGCATTCTAGACAGCATCTCGAACGACGCAAGAGGACGCCAAGGTCTATCATCGGTGGGGATTTCAACGCGTGGGCCACCGAGTGGGGCAGCACCCGTATGACGCCCGTGGCCGTATTCTCCTTGAAGGTTTTGCCAACTTAAGCATATCTCTGCTTAACGTCGGCACACAACACACTTTCCGAAGGGCCGGCACAGGATCGGTGGTGGATCTTTCCTACGCCAGCGACAGTATTGCTGCTTCGGCTGTTTGGAGCGTAGGCATGGCATACTCTGCCAGCGACCACGAAATAGTGACATTCTCCGTAGGCAGAAACAGGCACCCGCCAGCGCGAACGTTAACCTGCTTCGGAAATCCTTCAAGGTGGACGCTTTCAACCCGCTTTTGTTCGCTGAAAGCCTGGAAGGACTCACGGAGTGCCCCAACACAAACGCAGAAGAGGCTACGAACCTGATCATGTCGAGACTCGATGAAGCGTGTGTTGCCAGCATGGCCCAGCGAGGGTCATTCTCGCGCCACCACACCAGTCTGCTGGTGGAACGAGGCAATCGCTGATGCCAGAAGGGCTTGTCTTCGAGCGAGACGGCTTTATCAGCGGGCAAGACATTCGCTCACTTCGAGGCTCTCGGTCTGGAGTACAGAAGGCGGAGGAAAGCCCTTAAGGTGGCGATCAGGGATAGCAAGCGTGAATGTTTCCTCGAGCTATGTGATTCGGCAGAACAAGACCCTTGGGGCAAGCCTACCAGACGGTGGTCAAACGAGTACACGGAAACAGGCAGTCATCCCCATCAGACACAACCACTGTACGCTCCATCGTCAGCAGCCTATTTCCCGACGCCCCGGAGTTATCGCATGTGTCTCCCTTGGGGAACACTTTCAGTGGAAGAATGCTCGCATGCTGAGGTCATCGAGACGGTGAGGCGTCAAAAGCCAAATAAAGCCCCGGGTCCGACTCTATCCCAACATCGCACTTAAACTGGCAGTAACGATACTCCCTCATGTATTCACGGAGTTGTACTCAAAATGCATAAGAGAAGGAGTCTTTCCCGCCAGGTGGAAGTTACAAAACCTTGTGTTGTTGCCCAAGCCCGGAAACCACCAGACGAGGCATCCTCGTATAGGCCCATTTGCCTGTTGGATACAGCTGGCAAGGTGCTGGAGTCGATGCTTTGCTCGAGACTGGAGTCGGCGATATTAGCAGGGCGGGGGCTTATCCGAGCACCAGTTCGGATTCAGAAAGGCCAGATCCACAATCGACGCAATAACCGTGTGGTTCACTTGGCAGCTGAGGCAATCGACGGCTCTAGATGGAAAGGCGGCAGTAAAGAATACTGTATCGTGGTGACGCTCGACGTGAAGAACGCGTTTAACTCAGCAAGGTGGGATCGCATACTGGACGCGCTGGCAACATTCAATATCCCGAGCTACCTGATGGACTGCGTGCGGAGCTACTTTCGCGACAGGAGAATCCGATACTTAACGGAGGATGGCCTGGAAGAAAGAGGGGTATCGGCTGGTGTTCCACAAGGATCCGTCCTGGGCCCCTTGTTATGGAACACCATGTACGACGGAGTCCTGCGCCTTGAGTTCGAGCAGCACACACACATTGTCGGGTTTGCTGACGATGTCGCTCTGGTGGTTTCGGCGACGGACCTTCACGTCGCCGAAGAGCGTTGTAGCGTGGCGATAGCCAAAGTTTGGCCACTGGCTATCGGCCGCAGGGCTTAAATTGGCAGCGCAAAAGACCGAGGCGGTGCTCATTAGCAGCCGGAAGCGCGTCGAATCCGCAAAAATCCGAGTAGGTGACTCCCTCGTGGTATCAAGCGTGCCATTAAATACCTAGGTGTCATGCTTGACACCAGATTGTCCTTCAAGGAGCACTTAGAATACTGCAGTAGCAAGGCAGCTGCGTCGGCCCGGTCCCTAGCCCGTATATTGCTGAATACGCGTGGCCCAAAGCAAGGACGGCGCCTGCTACTATCGAGCGTAGTAAAATCCACTGCCCTGTACGCAGTTCCTTCGTGGATTAAAGGTGTGGAGGTTAGGAGCTACAGGAGGAGCCTCGAGTCGACTCATCGTCTAAGTGCTATTAGGGTGTGTAGCGCTTTCCGCACCATATCCGATGACGCAGCTCTGGTGATCGCTGGAATGATGCCCATCGATGAATGTGCGGCAATTGCGTCGGCCACGTTTGTAGCATCAAGGCATCAAGTGGCAGCAACAAACCCAACCAAGAGGACAGGCGCGACTCATGGATGGCAGCACTCCATGCGCCAGATGGCAAGAGAGGTGGGACTCTCGCCCAAGGGACGGTGGACCCATGCACTAATCCGGACATCACACAATGGGTAACGAGGAAGCATGGTGAGGTTGACTACTACCTTACTCAGCTCATGAGCGGCCACGGGTGCTTCAGGAGCTACCTGAAGAGGTTCCACCACGATGTCTCCGACGAGTGCACATGGTGCGGCGCTGGCATCATAGAAGATGCGAGTCATGTGCTGCAACACTGCCAAGATTTGACGAGGAAAGACACCGGTTGGAGAGGGTCATGGGCGAGCCGGTGACGCAGTGTAACCTAGCCGGGATGATGGTCGCAAACTCTAACGTGTGGCAGGCGGCCGCCGCCTTCGCCGCACACGTGATGAAGAAACTCAGGCAGTTGGAGAGGGAAAGGTCGGCGAATTAAAGAAGCACACGGTCTGCGAAGCAATACCGACAAGTCGTCCCGAGTAACCGTAATCTTTTTTTCATTAAGCCCGACTTCGTATGTTTGTTCCCTTGTTATGTTATTTGTAATTATGTTAGCAATGTTTTTAAATGAAATAAAAAAAAAAAAAAAAAAAAACACACACACAGCACACAGACACACACACGAACGAACTGAAAAAAAGTGAAAAACATCGAAGCTAGAGGAACGACGCTGATTCGACGCTCCGTTGCAATCCGGTTTTTTCGCTAGTCTACGGACGTGTATTATCTGCAAAGTAAAGCGGACAGTGTGAGACGGTGTTGGCTACGCAGGCCTACTCACGGTTATCCCGAATCGTCAGGCACCCGGTCGCGATTCGTTTTAAAACCTGCTGGGGCTGCTGCGGTCATCCGTCCAGGGGGGTGAGGGGCGTAAATTGCTCTCCTCGCAGCTCTACGCGCGCGTGTGTGTAGTAGTGGGGTGGTCGCACCCCTATCACCATCATCGACATCGATAACACAAACTGAAGTGTCTCCTGGTTTGAGCCATCGCTTCTAAATATATATTTTACATATATACGTACATACACAAATAATTTTTGGTCTCTGTTTTCTTTTTCTTCCACCTTTTTTTTCCACAGCTGGACAGCCGACTCGTGGTGCAAGGTATCAGCTGTGCACTGGTCAGGCCAACCCGGGCTTAAAGCCCATCATTGGCACCTGCCAACCTCCGCGAAATCGCTGAAAGCTTTAAAGCGGAGCTTAAAGTGAGATTTAAAGTGATCGCGCAAGTGCGGCATACTTTTAAGGGCCCCATAGTAATCTAGCTGTGTTTCAGCCCTCCAGCTGTAAACTCGGTCTGTGGGCCCAAGACAAGCACTCTGCCTTGTAGGCGAAAGTACCAGGTCAATCCGCCTGTGGAAATTTTTCAATTGGAGTACTTTTTGTTTTTTGTATAGAGATTAAATTGTCAGAGACAAGCACTCTGTCTGGAGGCGAAAACACCAGGTTCAAATCCGCCTGTGGAAAATTTTTAAAATTTTTTTTATTAATTTTTTAAATTGATTTTTTTTTATTAATTTTTTAAATTAATTTTTTTATAATTTTTTTTAAATTATATTTTTTAATTAATTTTTTTTAAATTAATTTCTTAAATTATTTTTTTTTTAAATTATTCAATTAATTTTTTAATTTTCAATTAACTCGGACCGACAATTCATTTGTGGAGCCGAGCAGGGAGGGCATAACTCCCAAAAAACCCCAGGGGAAATACCTGGCTTCAAGCATTGAGGGCTTGAAGATCGGCTGCCTTGATGGGGGCCAAGTGGGCGGCGTCAGTCAATGGCGCTCGCCTCAGCACCGGCTCTTGGTCTGAGTCTGTTTGCGCCGACAGTCCATGCAGTCAGCTTGCGATAGAGGCTCTGTTCGGTCATGAGCGAGTAGGAGTAAATGAGTTGTTTGGCGTGACCGATACGCCAAAGAGGCTGCGGTGAAAGTTTCCAGAGTCCTCCAGCAGGCGGGCGCGATGCAACAAAGAAATCTAAGTGGCAACAAGTAAGGGCAAGAGCGAGTTGGCAGAAATGGGAGCGTTACTGGAGGAAATAGCCGAACGCATCAAGCCAGAGAAAGGAGGGAGGCAAGCGAGCCATTACGAATGCTCTCAGAGAGAAAGTCGACAGACTTAAAGAATTGCAGCAGGCAGTGAGTAGCATTCTGTGCAGCGATAGCGACCCGGAAACAGTAGCGGCAATGCCCAAGTGCACTAAAGTGTCCCTCGTCACCAGAGGCAACAAACGGAGAAGCCGCAACAGCAGCCTAGGATGCCCGCCAGAGAGCAGTCGCCGCCGCCGCCAACACTTCGGATACCGTTCGCCGAAAAATCGACGGCCGCGAGAACTTTTTCGTCGCACGACAACGAGGGAATTTGCCACAAACAGAGCCTGCATGGCAGACAGTGACGACGAGGCGACCGACACGGACTCTACCTTAAGAAGCGTCCTGCCGCTATTTTGTACAACGGAAGAGTGGGATGACATATAGCGACATGCTAAAGCTGGTGACAAGGAGCCAGGATACCAACTGCAGGCAGTGGCGAAAGCGTGCGCTCCGTGAGACGTACGCCAAAGAGACGTCCTACTGGAACTAAACGCGAGCAGGAGCAGAGAATGTCACCCAGCTAAGGAGGACATAGGATCCGCGCTTGAAGGTCAAGTCGAGGCAAGGGCACTATCGAATCGACCAATTGGAGATTTGGACATGGATGGCGGAACCACCAAGGAGGAAATCGTTCAGGCCGTCTCCGACCAGCTGAGTCTGAAAATTGTTCCCGCAGATGTTAAGAGTCTGCGCCAGCGCACGGAGGAAATCAGAGGGCAACAATCTGTGTCCCAGGAGCGGTAGCAGAAGCAATCCTGAAAGCAGCCCACCTGAAGATTGGATACTCGGTATGCAGGGTACGCGTAAGCACTTCGGCGTCTAGATGCTACAGGCCTAGAATTTGGACACATGGCGGCAACGTGCAACAGCCCGTCGATAGGACAAACTGGTGCATAAGATGCGGCGGCAAGGACCACAAAGCGAAGGAATGCAGAAATGGTTTCAACTGCTGTATATGCGAGTCAAGAGGATCACCGAGCGAAAACACGTAGCAGGCAGCCAGCGGTGCCCTCAATAACGCAGGCTGGGCCCATGAAGTCGTCTCGACCAAGACGAAATGTTTAGCTTTACCCAGCTAAACTTAAACCACTGCGAGGCCGCCCACGAACTACTTAAGCAGCGGGTGCGAGAGACCAAATCTGACGCGGCAGTAATCAGCGAACCATTCCGCAGGAAAACCTCACCCAATTGGGCGTATAGCACGTCGGGCAAGGCCGCCATCTGGGCATGTGGCAACCCGCCCTCGCAGCTCCTTTCCAGGCTAGCTGGCGAGCACTTCATCAGGGCACAGGTCAAAGGATATGGCTGTACAGTTGCTACTTGCCGCCCAGTCTGTGCCTTACGGACTTCTGCAAGGCGCTAGATGAACTGACGACCGACGTAAGGACACACAGCCCCACCATAATCGCGGGAGACTTCAACGCATGGGCACAGGAATGGGGAAGCTCCTCCACAACGCGCGAGGGCGCTTTGCTCGACGCTTTTGCCTCCTAGACGTCGAACTATTGAACCATGGCACCAAAACGTGTTCAATCGGGCTGGAAGGGGATCAGTGATAGATCTTACGTACGTAAGCAGTGGCCTTGCGAGGACATCAGCCTGGAAACTGGATAATTGTTACACGGCGAGCGACCATGAGGCGATCTGTGTTACTATAGGCCGTGAAACGGACAGACGACAGCACGCAGCGCACCCTCCCTATCGACATGCCCTTCAAAGAAGACACGCTGGACCCCCAGGCGTTCTCTTCAATGCTGACCCGGCAAAGTCCACAGCAACCACGGCACAAGAAATGGAGAACGAAGCCTGCAGTATGTTGGCTGCTGCCAGCACGGCAAGTATGGCCCAATCCAGACCATTCAGAAGCCACCACAAACCAGTATTCTGGGTGGAACGAGAAATTGCAGTTTTGAGGAGATCCTGTATGGCTGCAAGAAGGAAATACAACGAGCAAGGAAGCGCATGACTCGGACTGGACACACCACGCCGCCATTACAGCTCGGCTAGAAGGTCCTCAAGAAGGCCATCCTTTTGCGAAAAGGGAAGTTTATTTGCAGCTGTGTGACTCCGCAGAACACGACCCATGGGGAAGAGCATACAAAATAGTGGTCAAGCGGATACATGCAAACCGCCAGCTCATCCATCTGACGCTGAAGAAGTCTCTCAAATTATCGACGGCCTATTCCCCAATCGCCCGGTTTCCCCAAGATAGCTCAGCACCAGTTCCAGCTTCACACACCATTGATGCGATCTCGTCGGATGAAGTCCTGGTGGCGGCCAAGTCGCTCCAACTCGGCAAAGCACCGGTCCAGATCGATCCAAACGCGCCGTTACTGGCCCTGACTCTACGACAGAAGTCTTCGCAGC
>NW_025814760.1:0-59611 GCF_018902025.1 Drosophila willistoni
CACGACGAGACGAGTTCAAATAGCCGTCCGTCCGTCCGTCCGTCTGGATCAACGCAAACTCCTCTTAGACCGTAAGAGCTACAGAGCAAGGATAACAATTTTGCATGTAAGCTTGTATATACTGCAGGCGTTGTATATCTCGGATTCAGCAGATCGGATCACTATATCATATAGCTCCCATACAAATGATAAAGTCACGAACCAATGACTTTTCTTAATAACTTTGTTATTTTCTGAGCTATTGTGAAATTTAATATTCGTGAGTTAATTACACATATAAACGACTGTGCTAAAATTTGATCAAGATCGGGTGACTATATCATATACCTCCCATAGGAACGATCTTTCGAAACAGTGACTTTTGTCAATAACTTCGTTACTTTGACGCGATTGCTTTCAAATTAAACACATGTTAGTTTATTATATCTGTTAATGACTGTGCCGAATTTGATAAAGATCGGGTAACTATATCATATAGCTCCCATAGGAACGATCGGTGGAAAACAGTGACTTTGATCAATATCTTAGTTTATTCCTATGCTAAGATTGTAGGCCGTTCTTTCGGAAACATTAGCCTTTTAGCTTAAACGTTTTTCCACTTTGATGGCTATAGGTAAGGAAAGAGTTACCAAAAATGTTGCAAGGGTATACAAACTTTGACGCGGTCGAAGTTAGCCCCGGCCCTGTGGTTTTTTTTATGTTCACTCTTCACTGTTCAAAACACAATAAACAAGCCAGCTCGTTTGGTGCTGCTTTTATAGCAAATCAGGGTGGGTTAGAAAGAGAAAGAGAAAAAAACATTCGCGTTCACTTTCTGACGAAGCATCTGAGCGAGATGCAACATATTTCTTACTCTCTCGTGTTTTCTTGATTTTTGGTATAAATAGAAGCGATGGCAACACATACAGCATTAGTTTATTTCTGACTCTTGTGCAGTGCGTTTATAGTGAAAAGTGAAAAATAAAAATGACTGGTCGTGCAAAGGTGGAAAAGGATTGGGAAAGGGTGTGCTAAGCGTCATCGTAAAGTATTGCGTGATAATATTCAAGGTATCACGAAGCCCGCTATCCGCCGTTTGCTCGTCGTGGCGGTGTGAAGCGAATTTCTGGTCTTATCATGAGGAAACTCGTGTGTCCTAAAGGTATTTCTTGAAAATGTAATCCGCGATGCAGTAACCTACACGGAACATGCCAAAGAAGACAGTCACTGCGATGGATGTTGTATACGAATTGAAGAGACAGGGCCGCACTCTTATGGATTCGGTGGTTAAAATATTTATAAACACCAAATGTATTAACTACAAATTATGCCCTTCAAAAAATCGGTCCTTTCAGGACCACTAAGTTATTAATCAAAAGAGAAAAGAAAAAAAATGGTATGTGTTCTTGTTTATCAATTTTAAATTTATAATAAAAAAAATAGAACAGGTTTAATAATTATTTGATTTATAAATATGTTATACAAAAATAAAAATTATAAAATTATTATTCAAAAAAAAAAAAAAGCAACAAACACAAAGAATTTATGCACAAAATCTCTTATTTTTAGTTGCACAAGAACCGAATCTACAATATAAAATTATTATTATTAAACTATCTGATGTGTCAGACAAATATGTAGTAGCCCTCTTAATATAATAATTTAATTGCATTCGGAAAGAATGTTTCTTTTGTTGTTTGCAAGAATAAATGAATAAGGGTTATTGCGTACTACGCAGGCTTTGTACAGGCTTTTCATTTAATTTGATACTTTGATTGCGAAAAGACGTGAATATTATATTCACATAAATATATATACATATAGACATATATATTTGTGAAACACGTGCATATTGCATCACCATTAAAAAGTACAGTGACTGCACAAGGCATTAATATACATATTGGCTAAAGTGAATAAAAATATTAGTGAATATTCGAAGAATAAGGTGATACAAAATTAAATTTAGTGAAATATTAGAATTTAAACACCGTTATATATATTTCAGTTGAAATTTATATTTCGGTCGCGTGGCGTCGACCAAGCAACTTTTGGCTTTCAAGCAGCCTTGGATTTTTCATTTTCTTTGGACAATTTGGTTGATTGTACCCCAGCCCAATCGCTGATATTTTCTTCGTTGGATCAAAAAAAAAGAGACATGTCTTAATAACCAGGACACCAGGGAGCCTCGGATTTATTTTGTCAACCCTTCCATTTCATCAATAATCATCGCCATGGGCCAGGCTAAAATAGTCTGGTGATGAAATGACGCAATTCCCCGGCTAATACCAACATTATACACCCAATTTGAGCGAGATCTACTACTTTTCGATTTCTTTTTGGTGCATATGCATACTTAGTAGTAGTTCTGCTACCTTTCTTGTTTCATCTGTACGCAATGTATGGCGTAGCATCCCTTTGGTTTGGATACTACTTTTTTTTGTTGCACCACGGCAACACCTTTTAATACTTTTTTTTTCTTCTTTTATTAACGTAAATTTTGCTGATCTAAAAGAAAATTCAAATGAATTATTAGTTTAAGTAACGTAACGAAACTTTAAATATTATTAAGATTAAGTCCCTATTTGGTTAAGTAAAATACGTTTTCCTTAGTAGGAAACCTAATGGGTATGTAATGCGTTGAGATTGGCTTTGTTGCATTTCATTTTCTAATAACTAAATAATACAGCAAATCCCTGCAGCATCGATGGCCCAGAGATCGCACCGTTGGATAAATCGTGAGTTAACACACACATGTATATACATATATAAATATTTGTTTCATTGCCAACTGGCACACGCGGCCACATAACCTAAATCTCCTTTGAATTACTATGAATTTTGAATCTATATTTGCTCTAATTATCGTATTTAAATTTATTTTGCTATATCTTTTTACATATCTTTATTTTGTAATTTCTTAGAATATTAAGTCATGAAACCCTTTTGTTTGGAATTAAGCCCGTAACTTGAAATTTCGTCATGTTTGTGTAAACTAATTCATTGAGGAGTCCGTCGCCTGAATCCATGACTATGCTGCCGTTACAAATCGTCTAAGATCAATTAAGAGTCTGTTAAGGGGCAATTATGTAAACCCAATAGTTTGCCAAGGTAGGGTGGGTACAGAAAGGGTAGCGAACAACACCTTTAGCTAATCTGCAGAGAAGTCGTCCGCACAATTAATAGTATCCCGATCTGGTCCAATATTTTGCTTTTTACATCCTTTTAGTTTCTGATAGTGCACTTATATTTTTTCTGTATGATCCGTGCGTATGCCTAGAGTAGGAAAGAACCCCCCCTCATCCGACGAGCTAAGCAAGAGCAACGCTAGAAGTGCACGACCCCGATCTTTAGCATACACTTGTGTCATCGTTAGCAACGTAGAAAAATTAGGCAGCTAACAACTACACGTGCACATGTATTCATCTCTACAGAAATGGCGCCCAACCGTGGGACTCGAATTCTAAATTATTCTTTACTACAGAAATGCCAAACATGGGACCCGAATAATTTAGAACACCACTACAGTAATGGAGCCGAATCATGAGGCCCGAATAAAACGTAGGACAACCCCACTACTAATCGGATATGTACACCACCAAAGTATCCACAATATTATTGCTCATTATCATCCATTCATATTCAGTTATTTAGATTAATTTTATTTTCAAGCTAGTTATGCAGACTCGTAATGCGATGGTGCCCGTTGTAGATTGCTTGTGTGAATCGCGATAGTAATTCGGGAATTTTCGGATTAGTCGACCAGAAGAAACTATTGGCGGCAACAGCATCGTATGACGTATCTTTGTATGACTAGGCGGGAACGCAAATTTTATGATCTTTGTAGTTTGAGGCTATCGTTAGGAGTTGCAGTTGCAACTCGGCCATATCGGGTTGACTGCCCAATGGAGTCGTTGAAAAGTTACAATATTATAAAATAGGCATTCTCAGACCTTAACTTTGTTTAGAGTGAAAAGAACCTGGACCAGGAATAGCATATGACTGGCGTATGTCGGTATATGACCAGTTTAGGAAATCGTCATTCAGACAAATCGACAATAGGAATTTTTGTTTAAGATTTAATAGAAATCTAGTTTTTGTGCAGATGGAATCAACTTTGTAAACGACAATAGGATTGCGGATTCCAAATTTATATAATATAATTAATTAAAGAAAATTTAAGTATGTCTGTTAGACACAGTCACGAGAGCATTGCGCGAGCTTTGCAAGAAAATGACCCATTTTGCGGCATTTGCCATGAAACTTTAAATGAAAACGAAGCAATTGCTTCGTCGCCTTGTAAGCACAGATTTCACAATAAGTGTATTACAGAGTGTTTAAAAACTTCGAATTTATGCCCCACTTGCAAGCATCCTTATAAGATGAAACAACTTGTAAGATCAAATATTGACTTGGAAACGGAACTCCAAGAAGCTAGTAAATCAGGCGAGCCCAGAACTCAGCCTGTGACCCCTTATAATACTCGTTCAGGACCTGGTCGACCTGCCAAGACCAAACCTATTCGTAATCAGGGAGCAATTCAAAGGAGAGGGATCGGCACGAGATCTTCGACCACCTCACATCAACATAGGCCACCGCCTACCCAAGCTAGTAGTCCAAGACCAAGTACCCCTCCCGATTACACAACTTTGATACAAACTGCTATTCAAGCACAACAGGAACAATTAGTAAACCATTTAGCTTTGCTGATTGACGACAAATTAGCTTCTATTCAGAACGTTCTGCAGCGTTCAGCCTCCCGGCACCAAGACAAGAAGAACACTATAACCACACGCAAACATCTAGAAATCTTAGTAGTCAGACTCAGAACTCAAATAGAGGGTCGCGAGCAAATTCGACATTGTCACCCGAAAAAGTAGCAAGCATTATGCAAAGTTGGCGAATAAAATTTGATGGTTCTAAAGAAGGAATGCATTCAGAGGATTTCCTATACAGAGTCCGTTCATTAGCAGAACAAAATTTGAATGAAGATTATCAAGTACTTTGTGATCATTTGTATTTACTTTTCGCAGGTAAAGCGAATGATTGGTTTTGGAAATTTCATCGAGCACACCTAAGTTTCGATTGGAATAAATTTTGTGTAGAATTTAGAAAGAAGTTTGATGAAGTAGATAACGATATGGACACCTGGGAACTGATTAATAGCAGACACCAGGGCGAGAATGAAACCTTTGAGGATTACCAGTTTAGTGTCGAAAGGCTAGTGGGAAGATTAAACACACAACTTTCAGAGGATTCTTTAGTCAAGTTATTAATTAGACATTCAAAGTCGGCAATTCGTTATGAACTTATGCATCTAGGAATTTTTACCTTATCTCATCTGAGACAGGAAGTACGCACCCACGAGCAATTTGCTAAACAAATGAAGAGCATACCGACCAAGAATACTTTTGGACATCGTTCAAAGATAGCTGAATTAGACTCTAATTTCGAGAATTATATGCAGGAGGAGGTGGAAGCTTTTCAACATAAACTTACATGTTGGAACTGCCGGAAGCCTGGACACCGTTTTGATATCTGTCTAGAACCGCGTACTATATTTTGCTATGGTTGCGGAGCTGTAAATGTTTTTAAACCGCGTTGTCGTAATTGCAACCCGCAGGAAAACCGACTGACGGATGCGGCGATCAACACTTCGTTGTCGCATCCAGACCAATAATGAAGGATAAATATTCCCAAACAGAGGAATGTGAACCTCTTGTTTGTAGGAAAGAAACAGATTCACAAGGAAATGTAGGATCAACTTCGACAACAGTCGATAAAAGCCCATTTCGTCCTCTTCACCTACGTTTGGCTCAGTATGAGACCGTTCGTCATCGCATCTTTGGTGACGTAGACAGCATACGACCAATGATTAAGTCTAAGCGCTCTACGCGTAGACTACGCTTCTTTTGGAAGAAGGTTAAAAATAACCGCAAGAAATTGATTTCCAGTATATTTTCCCGATCAGATAATCGATTGTACACAGAAATAAAGATAGAAGGCCAGACCTTCACTGCTCTTTTGGACTGTGGCGCTAATATTAGTTGCTTAGGAAGTAAGGTAGCTAAAGAGTTTTTAAAGCATCCTAAAACACGCAATTGTTCAGGCAAAATAATTACGGCCAACAATTCTGAATGTTTGGTAAAAGTAAATTGACAAGTGACATTACGTATCGACAACTTACCAAACCCCTTGATTTCTTTATTATTCCTGATTTAAAACAAGACATATATCTTGGAATAGATTTTTGGCGTAAATTTGGTTTAATAGACAAATTAAAGGAAGACCCGTTAATAGTATCGGATATTATTGAAGAAAAAGGAAATGATCATGGAGATTCCGTGAAAATGCACCGTTTGTCTGAGTCTCAGCAGCAAAAACTTAATTTTGCAATTGCTAAATTACCCTGCTACGATAAAGAAGGATTAGGTCGCACACATCTTATTGAGCATAAGATTGAAGTTGATAGTACTAGGCCCATTAAACAAAGGCATTGGCCAATTTCACCAGCCATTGAGAAGCTTATGTTCACGGAAATAGATAGAATGTTAGATTTAGATATCATTGAAGAATGTAACAGCCCATGGAGCTCCAATTGTGTATTGGTGAGACGTGGCGAAAAAGTTCGATTATGTTTAGATTCTAGAGCAGTGAATCAGTGCACTCGTAAGGACGCGTATCCTCTTCCCCATATTGATGGAATACTTAGCAGGCTGCCACCTGCTCGATTTATTACTGGACTGGACATGAAGCAAGCCTTCTGGCAAATTCCGTTAGAGGAAAGCTCACGTCAATACACCGCTTTCACAATACCTAACCGGCCACTTTACCAATATAAAGTGATGCCTTTTGGTTTGTGCAACGCCCCGCAGACTTTATGTAGACTTATGGATCGTGTCATACCGTCTTATTTGCGCACAAGGGTATTCGTTTAGGGAGATTAAATACCTCGGCTTTATTATTGTATACGGACAAATGAAAACCGATCCTGGAAAAATTTGTGCAATAAACGACTTTCCGATTCCAACAACAGTAAAACAATCAAGGAGATTTTTGGGACTCACTGGCTGGTATCGACGTTTTATTGAAAATTATGCCACCATTAGCTTTCCATTAACAGAACTCTTAAAAAAGAACCGATCTCTTAGTTCAAACGAAGAGGCAGACTACGCTTTCTCAGAACTGAAAAGAAGATTAACTTCAGCACCTATTTTGACCACTCCCGATTTTAAGAAACCGTTTATTTTATTATGTGATGCAAGTTTAGTAGGTATAGGATGTATGTTAGCTCAAACTAATTCCGAAGGCATAGAACTACCGATAGCTTACAAGTCAGAAAAACTGAAGAAAGCGCAAAGAAACTATACGATATCAGAACTCGAATGTTTAGCAGTAATTAAAGGAATTAAGAAATTTAGAGCATACATTGAGGGACAAACTTTTGTAGTAGTTACCGATCACGCTTCTCTAAAATGGCTTATGAAACAGAAGGACCTTTCCGGTAGATTAGCGAGATGGGCAATTAACTTACAAGCTTTCTCATTTGAAATCATTCATCGTCCTGGTTCTCAAAACATTGTAGCGGACTCATTATCGCGACGAGATGAAGTTTCAGAACTTTCAGAAATAAAACCTATGATAGACTTTTCGTCTAAATATTTTGAATCAGATGAATATCGTGAACTGGCAAAACGCATTACAGACAACCAGTCCAGATTGCCTGATTTGCGCGTAGACAGCAAATATGTTTATAAGCGAACAGAACACGCAAGCGGAAATGAAGCGCAGGAAAAGGATTCTTGGAAATTATGGATCCCATCCAGTCTTATCGAAGACATAATAAAGACAGCACATAATTCCCCGAACTCAGCACATTGTGGCATTGGCAAAACTAGTGATAAGATTAGGAGATACTTCTTTTGGCCCAACATGGCATCCCAAATCAAGAAATATATTGACAGTTGTTTGACTTGTCGGACTACAAAAAGCGGCAACAACATTCTTCGACCTCCCATGGGAAAGCCCATGACATCCGATAGACCGTTTCAAAAGCTTTACATGGACTTGTTAGGTCCATATCCTAGATCAAAGCAAGGGCACATTGGATTATTGATCATAGTCGATCACAACACCAAATTTCATTCTCTGCATCCGCTTAAGAAGTTTACATCCAATCGTATTTGCGAATATTTAGAAAATTGTATATTTTATACATTTGGCGTACCGGAATGTATACTGACGGACAATGGTTCACAATTCAAATCCGGATTCTTTAAGCCATTTCTTACTCGATTTGGAGTCTCGCATCAATGCACCGCTATTTATTCCCCTCAGACGAACGCAAGTGAACGTCTTAACCGCTCAGTTCTAGCAGCAATTCGCGCATACATAGGGACCGACCATACCACTTGGAATAATCATCTTACAGAAATTAGTGCAGCCTTTCGTTCTTCTATCCACCGCAGTACTGGATATTCCCCTACTATCTATGTTTTGGTCAACACATGCTTCATAATGGTAAAGACTATTAACTTTTGCGGAAATTGAATTTAATGACTGAAGACACTTCGTTGCATAGATTCGATGCATTGCAGGTAGCTCGGCAAAAAGCTAAGGATAACATAGCCAAGGCACATGCAACAAATGCTCGTAATTACAATTTGCGAAGCAGAAGCAGACAACTAAAAGTCGGTGATACAGTTCATGCTCGAAATTTTACACAGAGTTCAGCTCCAAAAAGATTTAGTAGCAAATTAGCACCAGTCTTCATCCCAGCTAAGGTGTTGAGGAAGGTCAGTTCGTCGTATTATGAATTAGCTAACGAGCAGAAAAAATCTCTCGGTGTATATCATTTGAAAGACATAAGCACCTAAATTAGCTAAAGAGGTCCTTTTTCAGTCCATGACTCCGTCAGTAGGCTTCCGTAGCATTAACTGTGGTGTAGTAGCCCTCTTTAATAATAATAATTTTAATTCCATTTCGAAAAAAAATAATATTTTTTTTGTTTGTTTGCAAGAATAAATGAATAACCCCCCTTGCGTACTACGCACATGTCTTCACTTGGTACGGTTCTTACTCTCATTTCGGACAGCGAACGCAAAGCGTAAGCAAAGAAGAGAGCATGGAAAAGATCCGTTAGAATTCGTTCGCATGCATTGCGTTTGCTTAGAAACAGAATTTTTGGTACAGGCTTTTTAATTTAATTTGATACTTGGATTGCGAAAAGACGTGGATACTAATATTCACATAAATATATATATATACATATATATTTGTGAAACACGTGCATATTACATCATCGTTAAAAAGTACAGTGACTGCACAAGGCAGTAATATACATATTTGGCTAAAGTGAATAAAAATATTAGTGAATATTCGAAGAATAAGGTGATATAAAATCAATTTAGTGAAAATATTAGAATTTAAACCCCGTTATATTAAAATTTATATTTCGGTCGCGTGGCGTCGACCAAGCAACTTTTGGCTTTCAAGCAGCCTTGGATTTTTCATTTTCTTTGGGACAATTTGGTTGATTGTACCCCAGCCCAATCGCTGATATTTTCTTCGTTGGAACAAAAAGAGACATCTTTCAATAACCAAGACACCAGCGAGCCTCGGATTTATTTTATCAACCCTTCCATTTCATCAATAACCATCGCCATGGGCCAGGCTAAAATAGTCTGGTGATGAAATGACGCAATTCCCCGGCTAATACCAACATTATACACCCAATTTGAGCGAGATCTACTACTTTTCTATTTCTTTTTGGTGCACATGCATACTTAGTAGTAGTTCTGCTACCTTTTCTTGTTTCGTCTGTTCGCAAAGTATGGCGTAGCAGCCCTTTGGTTTGGATACTACTTTTTTTTTGTTGCACCACGACAACACCTTTTAATACTTTTTTTTTCTTCTTTTATTAACGTAAATTTTGCTGATCTAAAAGAAAATTCAAATGAATTATTAGTTTAAGTAACGTAACGAAACTTTAAATATTATTAAGATTAAGTCCCTATTTGGTTAAGTAAAATACGTTTTCCTTAGTAGGAAACCTAATGGGTATGTAATGCGTTGAGATTGGCTTTGTTGCATTTCATTTTTCTAATAACTAAATAATACAGCAAATCCCTGCAGCATCGATGGGCCCAGAGATCGCACCGTTGGATAAATCGTGAGTTAACACACACATGTATATACATATATAAATATTTGTTTCATTGCCAACTGGCACACGCGGCCACATAACCTAAATCTCTTTTGAATTACTATGAATTTTTGAATCTATATTTGCTCTAATTATCGTATTTAAATTTATTTTGCTATATCTTTTTACATATCTTTATTTTGTAATTTCTTAGAATATAAAGTCATGAAAACCCTTTTGTTTGGAATTAAACCCGAACTTGAAATTTCGTCATGTTGGTGTAAACTAATTCATTGAGGAGTCCGTCGCCTGAATCCATGACAATGCTGCCGTTACAAATCGTCTAAGATCATTTAAGAGTCTGTTAAGGGGCAATCAATTAAACCCAATAGTTTGCCAAGGTAGGGTGGGTACAGAAAGGGTTAACGAACAACACCTTAAGCTAATCTGCAGAGAAGTCGTCCGCACAATTAATAGTATCCCAATCTGGTCCAGTATTTTGCTTTTTACATCCTTTTAGTTTCTGATAGTGCACTTATATTTTTTCTGTATGATCCGTGCGTATGCCTAGAGTAGGAAAGAACCCCCCTCATCCGACGAGCTAAGCAAGAGCAACGCTAGAAGTGCACGACCCCGATCTTTAGCATACACTTGTGTCATCGTTAGCAACGTAGAAAAATTAGGCAGCTAACAACTACACGTGCACATGTATTCATCACTACAGTTAGAAAGAGAAAGAGAGAAAAACATTCGCGTTCACTTTCTGACGAAGCATCTGAGCGAGATGCAACATATTTCTTACTCTCTCGTGTTTTCTTGATTTTTGGTATAAATAGAAGCGATGGCAACACATACAGCATTACATACATTCTGACTCTTGTGCAGTGCGTTTATAGTGAAAAGTGAAAAATAAAAATGACTGGTCGTGGCAAAGGTGGAAAAGGATTGGGAAAGGGTGGTGCTAAGCGTCATCGTAAAGTATTGCGTGATAATATTCAAGGTATCACGAAGCCCGCTATCCGCCGTTTGGCTCGTCGTGGCGGTGTGAAGCGAATTTCTGGTCTTATCTATGAGGAAACTCGTGGTGTCCTAAAGGTATTTCTTGAAAATGTAATCCGCGATGCAGTAACCTACACGGAACATGCCAAAAGGAAGACAGTCACTGCGATGGATGTTGTATACGCATTGAAGAGACAGGGCCGCACTCTTTATGGATTCGGTGGTTAAAATATTTATAAACACCAAAATGTATTAACTACAAATTATGCCCTTCAAAAAATCGGTCCTTTTCAGGACCACTAAAGTTATTAATCAAAAGAGAAAGGAAAAAAATAGTATGTGTTCTTGTTTTATCAATTTTAAATTTTATAATAAAAAAAATAAAACCGGTTTAATAATCATTTGAAAATTAATAAAATTATTATTAAAAAAAAAACAACAAAACACAAAGAATTTATACACAAAATCTCCATATTTTTAGTTGCATAAGAACCGAATCTACAATATAAAATTATTAATATTAAACTATCTGATGTGTCAAACAAATAATGAACGATGAAACAAACAAATATATTGAATATGTACATATCTCTAATGTAAATAAATAAAGCAAATTGTCACATATGCACATATACATAGATTCCGTAAGGCTCTCCTTACACATACACATACAATTTATATGCATGGATGGAAAACTGTATTAATTTCTTTTAATTTTTTGGTCGTCCTGAAAAGGACGGTTGTTTATGTTTGTTGTATGTACAAAGTCGTCCTGAAAAGGACGGTTGTTTATGTTTGTTGTATGTACAAAGTTGTATTATTTTAAAGCAAGTATTAATTGATTTAAGCCTTCTTTTCGGTTTTCTTGGGCAGCAGTACAGCCTGAATGTTGGGTAGCACACCACCCTGTGCAATGGTTACGCCAGAAAGCAATTTGTTTAATTCCTCATCGTTGCGAATGGCCAATTGTAGATGACGAGGTATAATTCTGGTCTTTTTGTTGTCTCGTGCAGCATTACCAGCCAACTCAAGAACTTCAGCCGCTAAATATTCCATAACAGCAGCCAAATATACTGGAGCGCCAGCACCAACACGCTCGGCATAATTTCCTTTACGGAGTAAACGGTGAATACGGCCAACAGGAAACTGGAGCCCAGCTCGGTTCGAGCGAGACTTTGCCTTTCCCTTCACTTTGCCACCTTTACCACGACCAGACATATTAGAATTTTTTTTTTTTCTGTTTTACACACTGTTCACTTTTCACACACAAATGTTGATGTTGATGTGGTACATTGTCGTTTTATTTATACCTTTTCCAACGACACACTCGCTCAACTAGGGGTTGATACTCAATAAATATATTTATCCAGATAGCGATGCACAAAAAAAATGTATAAATTGAAGACGCACTAATGGTGGCATTTGTTAAAAGTGAATTGTGTTTTGTGAAATTTAAATTATTGAATTTGAAGTGAGAAATGCCGCCAAAAACTAGTGGAAAAGCAGCCAAGAAGGCTGGCAAGGCTCAAAAGAACATCACCAAGAATGACAAAAAGAAGAAGCGCAAGCGTAAGGAGAGCTATGCTATTTACATTTACAAAGTGTTAAAGCAAGTCCACCCAGACACTGGTATTTCTTCAAAAGCAATGAGCATAATGAATAGCTTTGTAAACGATATTTTTGAACGTATTGCTGCTGAGGCCTCCCGCTTGGCCCACTACAATAAGAGGTCGACCATCACCAGTCGCGAAATCCAAACGGCTGTTCGTTTGCTTTTGCCGGGTGAGCTTGCTAAGCACGCTGTTAGTGAGGGAACAAAAGCTGTCACCAAGTATACCAGCTCAAAATAAATGTCCCTAGCTTAAACACACGCTTCCTTTTAAAAAAAAAACCCTTTTCAGGGCCACAATTTTATATTAAAAAAGAATTAAGATAATGCACCTACATTAAATCAAAAAGACTCGTACAATTTTAATATCTGTGTATGTTGCTAATATGTACATACGTATGTATGAATGTATGTAAATTAAATTTGTAATTTTTAGAAAATTTGATTTTTTTTTTCTCTTGTTATATGGAATTGTAGCCCTGAGAAGGGCTGTGTTTAAATAAAATTTTAGATTTTCGTATTCGATATCTAAAATTTTTTCAATATTACGATTGCAATAAAGTATTAATTATTTACTTCTTGCTAGCAGTTGTCTTGGCTTTTGGCTTCTTGACGGTAGCAGGAGCAGCTGCCTTTTTGGTTGCCTTTTTTGGTTTAGCCGATGATACGGCAACTGTTTTAGCTTTTGGCTTAGTTGAACTCGACTTAGATTTCGATGCGACAGGTTTGGATTTTACAGTTCCTGTTTTCTTAGCATCCTTTACCTTTACCTTTTCACTTTTCTTTTTCTCGGCTGTCTTTTTGGTTGCGACTGCCTTTTTGGCCTTTGGTTTCTTATCAACAGAGCCAGCACCAGTTATTTTTTTGCTACCGATTGCTTTCTTTTTAGCTGCTGCTGATTGAGTTACCTTTTTGGGTTTGCTTTTCTTTTCTACAGAGGCAACCTTTGGCTTCGGTTCCTTTTTAGCGGCAGCAGACAGTTTAAATGAACCAGAGGCACCCTTTCCTTTTGTTTGGATCAGTTTACCATTTCCGACAGCTGACTTTAAGTACCTCTTGATAACTGGTGCAAGTTTCTGGGCATCGCACTTGTATGTGGCACTAATATATTTTTTGATTGCCAGTAGTGAGGAGCCACCACGTTCCTTTAAGTTTTTAATCGAAGCGTCTACCATTTGTTGAGTTGGTGGATGCGATGGTGGAGCAGTTGATTTTTTGGCCTTTGTTGACGACGCTGCCGATGTTTTTTTGGCAGCCACCTTCTTATCAACTGATGCCGTTGCTGGTGCTGTTGGGCCAGCCACAGGAGATGCTGATGTTGCTGCTACTGAATCAGACATTATACACTTTATTATCAAACAAATATATATCACCAAATACACTTTTAAATATAATGATTGTATGAAAATTTCGCTATGACATAGGCCCTCATTCAAATGAGAATCGAGGAGGACGGCCGTATGAACATGTCTTTGGTATTGGACGATTAAAATGTTTTAGTTTTGTTAAATAGTGCTCGTATATTGCTGTTTTCACTCTTAATAATAACAAAATTTATAAATATTATTTTCTCACAATATTAATAATTGTTGTAGAATTTATATTCCAATCTTTTTTTATATATAATTTCATGGATTCATTTTGAATAGGCAATCAAATTTCAACTATATGTACATATTACAGAATGCAATTTTCCAATGTAACCCTACATAAAAAATAGAAAAAATCAAAATTTTAAAAAATTATTCATTTGTTATAAAATTTCAACAATTTACTTTAGATAATAATCAAAAAATTTAGAGTTATATAATTTATTCATATTCTAAAATTGTATTGTAATTGACTCTATGCGGTGAAAAATTACCAATTTTGCAAAGTGCATGCAATATTAGTTTTTGGTATTGAAAAAATAAAAATATTTATTAAAAAGAAATCAAAAAATTAATATTTATATAATTGTTTTTTTAATTAACTTTATTATTTAATTTACTATTATAACTATTATAATTATTCCTGTTAGTAGAACCATCAATTGAAGAAATTTGTATACACTTTTTTTGTTAGCTAACAGGCAAAATAATAATACAATAAATAATTATTAATCATTTAAAAATCTTGCTAAGCCTAACAATTAAACTAAACGTGTAGGATGGAAAAAATTATTTTTTTTATTTTATTTTAATTTAGGTAATTTAAAAATCCAATATTGATTTTTATGCTTTTTATATTTATTATAAATTAATGTTGTGTCCTTGCGCTTTTTGATTAGTATATACAAAATCAAAATTGATTAAGTTCAAATCGATCTGTATATAAATGTCAGACCTTTAAAAATATAAACAAAAATGATTGAATATTAAAGCTGGATATCTATGTATATGACTAGTACATAACCATTATATGCCCAATATAACGGTTTTATAATAATTAAATGACATATATAATATATTTATACTCATAACCGAATAAAACACATTGAATAATAATAAGTCAAGTTTAATTAAGAAAATAATAATCTCAATATCGACATGACTAGTTTGTGGTCCTGAAAAGGACCGATTTGTATTAAAAATGCGCTTTGCGTTAAAATTGTGTTCGAAATAGTTACTCTGACGGTAACTACACGAGTAGATTTAATTTAAGCACGCTCGCCTCGAATACGTCTGGCTAGTTGAATATCCTTAGGCATTATGGTCACTCGTTTGGCATGGATTGCACACAAGTTAGTATCTTCAAATAGGCCAACCAAATAGGCTTCGCTAGCTTCTTGTAAAGCCATAACTGCAGAACTCTGGAAACGCAAGTCGGTTTTAAAGTCCTGAGCGATTTCACGCACTAAACGCTGGAATGGCAATTTGCGAATGAGCAGTTCTGTGCTCTTCTGGTAACGACGGATTTCACGGAGGGCAACAGTACCGGGACGGTAACGATGTGGTTTCTTTACACCACCGGTTGCTGGAGCACTCTTACGTGCTGCTTTAGTAGCCAGCTGCTTCCTTGGCGCCTTGCCACCAGTCGATTTTCGAGCAGTTTGCTTAGTACGAGCCATGTTTTCACTACACTTTTTTTTTTTATGTTCACTCTTCACTGTTCAAAACACAATAAACAATCCAGCTCGTTTGGTGCCTGCTTTTATAGCAAAATCAGGGTGGGTTAGAAAGAAAAAGAGAGAAAAACATTCGCGTTCACTTTCTGACGAAGCATCTGAGCGAGATGCAACATATTTCTTACTCTCTCGTGTTTTCTTGATTTTTGGTATAAATAGAAGCGATGGCAACACATACAGCATTACATACATTCTGACTCTTGTGCAGTGCGTTTATAGTGAAAAGTGAAAAATAAAAATGACTGGTCGTGGCAAAGGTGGAAAAGGATTGGGAAAGGGTGGTGCTAAGCGTCATCGTAAAGTATTGCGTGATAATATTCAAGGTATCACGAAGCCCGCTATCCGCCGTTTGGCTCGTCGTGGCGGTGTGAAGCGAATTTCTGGTCTTATCTATGAGGAAACTTGTGGTGTCCTAAAGGTATTTCTTGAAAATGTAATCCGCGATGCAGTAACCTACACGGAACATGCCAAAAGGAAGACAGTCACTGCGATGGATGTTGTATATGCATTGAAGAGACAGGGCCGCACTCTTTATGGATTCGGTGGTTAAAATATTTATAAACACCAAAATGTATTAACTACAAATTATGCCCTTCAAAAAATCGGTCCTTTTCAGGACCACTAAAGTTATTAATCAAAAGAGAAAAGAAAAAAATAGTATGTGTTCTTGTTTTATCAATTTTAAATTTTATAATAAAAAAAATAAAACCGGTTTAATAATCATTTGAAAATTAATAAAATTATTATTAAAAAAAAAACAACAAAACACAAAGAATTTATACACAAAATCTCCATATTTTTAGTTGCATAAGAACCGAATCTACAATATAAAATTATTAATATTAAACTATCTGATGTGTCAAACAAATAATGAACGATGAAACAAACAAATATATTGAATATGTACATATCTCTAATGTAAATAAATAAAGCAAATTGTCACATATGCACATATACATAGATTCCGTAAGGCTCTCCTTACACATACACATACAATTTATATGCATGGATGGAAAACTGTATTAATTTCTTTTAATTTTTTGGTCGTCCTGAAAAGGACGGTTGTTTATGTTTGTTGTATGTACAAAGTTGTATTATTTTAAAGCAAGTATTAATTGATTTAAGCCTTCTTTTCGGTTTTCTTGGGCAGCAGTACAGCCTGAATGTTGGGTAGCACACCACCCTGTGCAATGGTTACGCCAGAAAGCAATTTGTTTAATTCCTCATCGTTGCGAATGGCCAATTGTAGATGACGAGGTATAATTCTGGTCTTTTTGTTGTCTCGTGCAGCATTACCAGCCAACTCAAGAACTTCAGCCGCCAAATATTCCATAACAGCAGCCAAATATACTGGAGCGCCAGCACCAACACGCTCGGCATAATTTCCTTTACGGAGTAAACGGTGAATACGGCCAACAGAAAACTGGAGCCCAGCTCGGTTCGAGCGAGACTTTGCCTTTCCCTTCACTTTGCCACCTTTACCACGACCAGACATATTAGAATTTTTTTTTTTTCTGTTTTACACACTGTTCACTTTTCACACACAAATGTTGATGTTGATGTGGTACATTGTCGTTTTATTTATACCTTTTCCAACGACACACTCGCTCAACTAGGGGTTGATACTCAATAAATATATTTATCCAGAAAGCGATGCACAAAAAAAATGTATAAATTGAAGACGCACTAATGGTGGCATTTGTTAAAAGTGAATTGTGTTTTGTGAAATTTAAATTATTGAATTTGAAGTGAGAAATGCCGCCAAAAACTAGTGGAAAAGCAGCCAAGAAGGCTGGCAAGGCTCAAAAGAACATCACCAAGAATGACAAAAAGAAGAAGCGCAAGCGTAAGGAGAGCTATGCTATTTACATTTACAAAGTGTTAAAGCAAGTCCACCCAGACACTGGTATTTCTTCAAAAGCAATGAGCATAATGAATAGCTTTGTAAACGATATTTTTGAACGTATTGCTGCTGAGGCCTCCCGCTTGGCCCACTACAATAAGAGGTCGACCATCACCAGTCGCGAAATCCAAACGGCTGTTCGTTTGCTTTTCCGGGTGAGCTTGCTAAGCACGCTGTTAGTGAGGGAACAAAAGCTGTCACCAAGTATACCAGCTCAAAATAAATGTCCCTAGCTTAAACACACGCTTCCTTTTAAAAAAAAAGCCCTTTTCAGGGCCACAATTTTATATTAAAAAAGAATTAAGATAATGCACCTACATTAAATCAAAAAGACTCGTACAATTTTAATATCTGTGTATGTTGCTAATATGTACATACGTATGTATGAATGTATGTAAATTAAATTTGTAATTTTTAGAAAATTTGATTTTTTTTTCTCTTGTTATATGGAATTGTAGCCCTGAGAAGGGCTGTGTTTAAATAAAATTTTAGATTTTCGTATTCGATATCTAAAATTTTTTCAATAAATATTAATTATTTACTTCTTGCTAGCAGTTGTCTTGGCTTTTGGCTTCTTGACGGTAGCAGGAGCAGCTGCCTTTTTGGTTGCCTTTTTTGGTTTAGCCGATGATACGGCAACTGTTTTAGCTTTTGGCTTAGTTGAACTCGACTTAGATTTCGATGCGACAGGTTTGGATTTTACAGTTCCTGTTTTCTTAGCATCCTTTACCTTTACCTTTTCACTTTTCTTCTTCTCGGCTGTCTTTTTGGTTGCGACTGCCTTTTTGGCCTTTGGTTTCTTATCAACAGAGCCAGCACCAGTTATTTTTTTGCTACCGATTGCTTTCTTTTTAGCTGCTGCTGATTGAGTTACCTTTTTCGGTTTGCTTTTCTTTTCTACAGAGGCAACCTTTGGCTTCGGTTCCTTTTTAGCGGCAGCAGACAGTTTAAATGAACCAGAGGCACCCTTTCCTTTTGTTTGGATCAGTTTACCATTTCCGACAGCTAACTTTAAGTACCTATTGATAAATGGTGCAAGTTTCTGGGCATCGCACTTGTATGTGGCACTAATATATTTTTTGATTGCCAGTAGTGAGGAGCCACCACGTTCCTTTAAGTTTTTAATCGAAGCGTCTACCATTTGTTGAGTTGGTGGATGCGATGGTGGAGCAGTTGATTTTTTGGCCTTTGTTGACGACGCTGCCGATGTTTTTTTGGCAGCCACCTTCTTATCAACTGATGCCGTTGCTGGTGCTGTTGGGCCAGCCACAGGAGATGCTGATGTTGCTGCTACTGAATCAGACATTATACACTTTATTATCAAACAAATATATATCACCAAATACACTTTTAAATATAATGATTTGTAACCTTCCTATTCGGTTTCTCGTTGCGCGCTATAATTTTTAAATAATCGGTTCTCCTATCACAGCGACGATAAAGCTATCGATAACCAAAAGAAGGCAGTAGGTGAATTGCAGCAGGTCGAGATCCTCTGGTTCCGTAGCTCTTGCGGGGTGGGGGGGTTGTTTGCTGAATCTCTACCTTTAATTATAAAATTTAATTTTATTAGGTTCTCTACTGAAACTAACTTTAAATGAAAATAGAATGACTGTCAGAAAATACTTACGAAAACAGTAAAGAATTCATGTTAATAAAAAGGCGAAAGAATGAAGGTGTATCCTTTTGTTCACAAGCTAGCGGTTACTGAGGTCAAGATGTAGATGGACCTTATCAGCTCTATACCCTCCCAACCATGAATCTTTATTGGCATTTGTAAAGATTCCCAAAAAAACTGATAGATATCAACTCATGTACCCATGTCACTAGGAAAATTAATTATAAAGCTTAAGCAATCATATTTAAATTCATTATAATTTCAGATAGAAGCATTTCTTGTTGTACACGATGAATTTTAAAGAAATATTTACAGACTAATTTTAAACAGCTGGTCTAGTATGACTCAACATTTTGAGATTCTGAACTTGCAGACTTGCAAAACAATGGAACTCAAAGTTAATTAAACTATTGAATAAGAGGGACTAAAACTAGCAGTATAAACGAGAGCTTACTAGTTATACATTATTAATTATTGTAGAAGATTATAGAATAAAAAAATATAGAAGGAATATTAAAGGAATTCAGTTAACATTTTTTTTTTTTAATTATTCATCTTTTTCAAGTTTTCTTTTATCTTTTTTTTTTTTTTTTGTTTTTAAATTCTTCAAAGTTATTTTAAATTTTCAAGTCGCACAAATTCACTCATTGCTTTTGATTGCTCTTTAAGTCAAACATTATTTACGGAAATCAATTTTTTTTTTTTAATTTAACTATCTGGTTGATCACAAAACGCTGAAACAGAAATTACATCAACAATTCAGAGTATCAATTGACTACCATCCTCCATAGTTTGCAAAAGCTTGGCTGAAAGTCGCCGAATTGATACTACTTAATACACTAGGCACTTACCCCATAGTTTATTCGCTGAAAGGCCTTCCATCGATGCACTGTGGGAGGGTGTTTATATGATGATTTCTCCTTCGCGCTTTATGACCACCATTAAACTCCGTTCACTCACTTGGCTTTTACATTTACTCTAGTTTACGTTACTCTCGACTTGATATCGACTTTAATATAACCTTAACGAGATTTTTAATTGATTCAATATTTGACTTATTTACATTCTCTTTCTTTTCTTTTTCTTTTTGTTTAACTTGATTAGAAATTAAAATTTAAAAATAAGATCAGAAATGAAAATATCGGGACTTAAAGATTCCGTTCAAAACGAGGTTAATTTCAAAAAAAAATTTGTGGAGCTTTCGAGGTGGTCACATGGAATGCGCTAAATAGGGCAACAGCAAGCAGTATCCAGAATTTGGCTAAAAGACAAACTTTGTCTGGGTCAGCAACGTCAGAAGGTTAGGTAGGCCACTGCCTTTAAAACCTTGCCATACAAAAATCCGATTCACCGAAGGTTAGGACACCTTTCGGGAAATGAGACACTTTGGCCGCACCGTAAGCCTTAACTTAGAAACGTTGTGGCACTGCCGGTGTTTAGTTGGCGGTGTCTTTTCAATGTCCGAATGCCAATTCCAGAAGGCAACGACAACCGAAACTTCGGATGCACGTGCTCCGGCACCAGAAATGGGTATTTGAAAACTCGCCGGTTTTCCAGAAAATAATCTTCCCAAACGAAAGCTATCAGGAATATTGGCCAGAAAAAGTAAGGTTTCCAATCTAGGATATAGCGTAAGATGCAGATGGCGGCGAGGTAAAAATTTTAGTTAACCTACATACCTGCTATGATTTATAACCAAAGATTTGGACCACAGCTTTTTCCTTTTTACACACTTTCTCCTCAGAATTAAAAATGAAAAAATGAAGCCTAGCAAAAAAAATGAAGCGCGTTGCCACCTCAAGAAAAACGATAGATCATTTATCGCTATCCCCCTATTATGCGTTTATCGATCGAGCGATACCAATATTTTTATTTATTGATTGATCGCTATTGGCAAAGTGGCGCGTAAAGACGTTAAGTTTAAAAATTTGAAAGTTTAAACTAGCGCACGCTACACCACCCGATAATATGCAACGTTAGGCAGCATATTAGTGGGAATTAGTTCCGTATATCCTTGGCGTGAAATGTTCCTACTTCTCTACCTTGCATATTTTCTAACAAATAAAAGCAGTTTCCGAGTTTCTTTTTGATTCGACATTTTATGAATTTAGGGGCTAATTTAGCATTGAAGTTTTGAGAGAATTTGCTTAACGCGAAATTTCTGCGAAAAACTTCTTGGCCTTCTTTAAAAGAGACAGACTTACTGCGAAGATTATACTGTGCTACATTTCGATCATATGCTTTCTTAATGTTTTCTCTTATATCCTGTCGCAAAAGGTTTAACTGGTCAGTCTGATTGAGCGGTGTTATGGGCTCTTGTAACAACTTTAATTCCTTTAAAAGTTTATAATCTGATCCATGAGTAACCATGTCCAGTCCGAACAAAGCTTTAAAGGGTGAGCAACCTAAAGATTGATGCAACGAGGATCGCAATGCGCAAGATATACTCGTTAAATGTTGATCCCAAAGCGTTTGATACTGATTTTTTAAATACGAACGGATCGCAGCTAACAGAGAACGATTAACACGCTCGGCTGCGTTGCTTTGCGGAGAATATAAAGCGGTATACTGATGTTTTATGCCTAGTTCAGTAAGAAAAGAATTGAACGAATTTACCTTAAATTGAACACCATTATCACTAACGATGATTTCCGGTACTCCAAAACAATGAAATATCTGTTTTAACAAAAATTCTTGTATATCCTCCGTGCGAAACTTTTTTAGAGGTTGTAACCAATGATATTTACTGAAATGGTCAAGAACAATTAATAAACCGACAAATCCATTTTTGCTACGAGGGTAAGGACCAAGTAAATCGATATACAGACGTTGAAAAGGTCTACAAGTTGGAATATGCTGTCCCATAGGTGGTCTAAGCGTATAATTTGGTGCTTTGGACTCCTTACAAGTGTCACATTGACGAATATGGTCCCGCACATCCTTTACCATACCAGGCCAAAAAAGAGTTCTACGTATCTTGTCAACAGTTTTCTGCATACCTGAATGTGAAGAGGTGTGGCTATCGTGAGCTTGTTTTAGAACATCAACTCTGAGTTTATCCGGCAACCATAGTTTCCAAGAAAGCTTCTCTTGATAAGAATCTCCATTGGCATGTTCGGTTCGAATATACAAATGTTTATTTACAATTTTGATATCTGGGAATTTGCCTGTATTTTCAGTGATTTTCTTCTTCAGATACATATAACTATCGTCCAAAAATGCTTCAGAGTCCAGATCTATAATCGGACCCATTTCTATCGCCTCTATCGAAAGGTTGGGCAATCTTGATAACGCGTCAGGAATCAAGTGTTCTTTTCCTTTTCTATGCGACATATTAAACTTAAATTGTTGTAAGCGAAAAATCCATCGAGCTAATCTCCCAGAAACATTTTGTTGACGCATTAGCCACAATAAACTAGAGTGATCAGTAACTACTTCAAATTCTTGCAATTCCAAATAACACCTAAATTTTTCTATAGCCAGTATAACGGCTAAACATTCGCGTTCAGTAACACTATAATTGCGTTGAGCACGACTTAACTTTTTAGACATGAAAGCAATAGGCTTCTCTTCCTCTGCGTCTGATAATTGGACAAGTACAGCGCCAATACCATAATCGCTGGCATCACAATGTAAGAAAAATTTCTTATTAAAGTCCGGGTTTTGTAGAATAGGGGCAGAAGTTAATAGATCCTTCAACTTATTCATAGAAGCTTGAGCTTCCGGAGTCCAAACAAAATTTCTTTTTGTTGACAACAGTTCCGTTATAGGATAAGTGAGATCGGCAAAATTCGGTATAAAACGGCGATACCAACCGCAAACTCCAAGAAATCCTCTAGTTTGTTTCAAATTCCTAGGTGGTGGCCAATTTTTAATACATTCAATCTTTGACGGATCGGTGCAGATACCTTTACTGTCTATTACATATCCTAAATAACTAATGCTTGCGACACAAAACTGACTTTTCTCTATGTTAATGGACAGATTAGCTTTCCGAAATTGCTCCGCAATTCTTGCTAACACCGAAAGATGAGATGAGAAATCCTCTGAAATTATACACAGATCATCTAAATAGCAAAATACGCAATAGCGAAGGTCAGCAGGGACTACTTCATCCATTAGACGACTCATAGTAGATGTGGCATTACAAAGGCCGAAAGGCATAACTGTGAATTGATATAACGGTCTTCCTGGTACTGTAAATGCAGTAAGAGGTTTGGATGCTTCCGTTAATTCTATTTGCCAATAGGCATCCTTTAAATCGATTTTGGAAATAATATTTGCCTTGGGTAATCTTGAAAAAATACTGTCAATGCTGGGCAAAGGATAAGCATCCTTAATTGTGACTGCATTTAACTTGCGAGCGTCTAAGCACAGTCGCACTTTATTGGGCTTTATCACTGGTCGAATAGGAGAGCTCCAGGCGCTAACAGCTGGTTCGATAACTCCTAGTTGAATCATACGATCAATTTCTGTGTATACTAATTTTTCAACAGCGGGACTGATAGCGTAAAAACGTTGTTTTACCGGTTTGGCTTCGCCAATCTCGATATGATGTTTTATTAAAGACGTACGTCCGAGATGATGACTTGCATTGGGAAACATTTGCTTGACGGCTTCAAGCTGTCTAATTTGGGAATACGTGAGAGAATAAGAACTAGGGTCAGTCTCTAACTTTTTTTCAGAACCAATCTCGATCGAACTAATTATAGACGGGGCAAGTTCGAAAATTCTCCAAAAATCATGACCTAATATTAATCTTTTCTTCAACGTAGGAATTACAAATAATTTCAACATTCTTTCCAATCTACCGTACCGTACTATTACTTCTAACATACCAATCACATTTTGGCCGTTTCCGTCCGATGGGCGCACTTGACCTTTAGTTTTTACAAATTGGGGAAAATGTGAAAAATCTGTTTGTGCTAAATCCGAGCCTATACAACTAATGCTGGCACCGGTATCCAATAAACCTAATTCTGTGAACGTAAGAAATGAGACTTCTGCATAGCTCCTATTATCGTTGTCGTTTCTAAAAATTGTTGCAACAAAAAGTTTCTTGGTTTGTCTTGCGTGATCATAATATTTCCTTAGTCTTAACGTGCGTTTAGACAAGGGTTGGTCAGATCTGAAAATTCTGTCTTTAACAGTAAGGTAATGTTGTAAACGCTCAGGATATGACAAAAATCTTAGTGGGAGTTTTTGAGACTTTCGTACGTTTACTTTGTGATTCACAATGTTGATACTTTGTTGAACGTTTTCCGAGTTTGATGTCACTATTGCGGGAGCATCTGACGTTGTCTGGATGCACCCTTCGGTCGGTTTTCCGCTAGCCTTTTTTTACAATCTTGACATTGAGGCTTGTAAACATTGGCCGTGCCGCAACCGTAACAAAAAATTGTGCGTTCCTCTAGACAGTTTTGCCAGGTGTGACCGGCTTCGCGACGAATTGTTGGAATACAAACGAACTTTCCTTGCACAGCGGCAACTTCATATTCCTCGTCTGGGTCTGGAACTATTTTATTATCTTCGGTTTCCCCTTCTTGAATTTCAAAAATTTGTCTGCGTCCATTCGCTTTGGTGTTAGAAATTACTTTTACTTGAGGGCTGAGCTCTTGTGATAGATTTTCTTGCATCTGTACTAATCTACGAAGGTGACCTATTGATGCGATGGATTGATATAGTAACTTTTGTCGTATCTGGCAACAGGTTATTTTGTAAAATTTCCATCAGCTTCTCTTCCTCAAATTTTATACCGAACTTGTCAATCAAAGAAGCTACCTCATCGTAAAAACAAACAAAAGATTCTCCAGCTTTTTGCTTTCTAGCACGAATCATTTCTTTGCTCATAAAATCTGATCGATAGTCTTTATATTGCTGACGAATAGCTGAACAAAACTCGCTCCATACTATTCGAGGGACTTGCTTATGATATCTCCAATACCACTCGCGGGCTTTTCCTCCAAATAATATTTGAATATGTTTACACACCCCAATAAAATCACTATCAAGAGTTTCCTCCGTTAGGGCTTTTACTCTATAAATAAATTCTTCTACTCCTAGACCTTCCGTAGATCCGTCAAAACGTAAATTCCATTTCTGCATTACATTTGCAATTTTTGCATTTTGCACAGTTGTAGGACAGGGCGAACTTATCAGAGATTGGGTTTGGACCGTGTCTAATGGGACTTCTCGCTGGCCTAAATTCATAGGTAACGACGATACTACACGAGAAACTGTTTGTTCTATCATATTTTGTATGACCGTATAATCGATCTCTCGATTAGGACGAGTATTATTACCACGATTTGGTCTTGCTCTTCGCTGATTAGGCATGGTTCTAGGTAGTTGCGGTTCTGGTTGATTACTACTGTGACTGGCCTCTAAGCATGATGCTGGTGCTTCGCTAACTGATATAGCTGGTTCGTTGAGCTGTTCTGCTCTGTCTCTTGGGACTTGACTTAGCTGTTTTGTAAAATTACGAGTCCATGCTCGAGAAGTGCTGGGTGCCAATGACAAATGTTTTTCCTTCGCTTTTGGTGAACAGTTGCCTACTACGAGCTTTATACTAGACACATTTATCTCACTCTCACAAATTGGGCAATGCTTTTCCTTTTCTAGGAGAGCTTCCAAACAGGATTTATGAAAAATGTGTTTACAGGGAGTACAGAAACATGTTTGCGTGTTGTCCAAAACCAAGGAACAAATTTTGCATACGTCTTCTGCTGGAGTGTCCGTATTTGGGGGACTATGTTGAACTAGAGACATTCTTTTTTTAAAATTATCTTCCTAAGCGTGACATGACTGGGTACATGATTTGAAATCGTAACTAGCTAAATGAACCTAAAGAATATTGGTAACTTTATTATTTTTGTTTTGGGCTATTGCATCTACAAAATTGTTTCTTTTAGTCAGGCTTCGGCCTTTTGAATCTTCTGATCGGCAAGGCTATACTATCTGTATTACCAAGATCCAGACACCAGATTATTAAATCATCCGAGTCTTACTATAAAACAATATGTTTGTGTTGTCTTCGATTTCTTTAGACGTTCAGCTGTCGTAACATGATCTTAAATCCAATCAGTACTGATATCGAAACATCCAATATACAATAATCTAAATTGCTAAGAAAAGTTTAAACGACTTTACTAAACGAGTGCTAAATTATCGAGGACCTTAACTAAACCGAGCAATTTGTGATACAGAGTATTGAATTCTTGTTTACATTCATTCTTGCTTTTAACTTTGCGGCTGAATATTCCTAACAGAAACATCGGCTTCGCCAAGCAGACTTAAACCGTGCAGGTTCATTTATCCGCGTAAGTTAAACCATAATATAGTCTAACAAAATCGACGAAAAATTTGAAACCTCATGTTTTGATCTTAAGACTTTCCTGATATACTTGAACTCAACACTTTATATCACTTAGGGTAGAACTACATACTTCTAAGGTGGTCTGCTGTCAAAATAACCACATGCCGTAACTTAAATAACTTCTTGTCTATATCTAATATTGTCAAGGAGTTGAGTATGCTTTTATCCTGCCCCACGTGTTGGGCGCCAAGAATTTTATGTAACCTTCCTATTCGGTTTCTCGTTGCGCGCTATAATTTTTAAATAATCGGTTCTCCTATCACAGCGACGATAAAGCTATCGATAACCAAAAGAAGGCGGTAGGTGAATTGCAGCAGGTCGAGATCCTCTGGTTCCGTAGCTCTTGCGGGGTGGGGGGGTTGTTTGCTGAATCTCTACCTTTAATTATAAAATTTAATTTTATTAGGATCTCTACTGAAACTAACTTTAAATGAAAATAGAATGACTGTCAGAAAATACTTACGAAAACAGTAAAGAATTCATGTTAATAAAAAGGCGAAAGAATGAAGGTGTATCCTTTTGTTCACAAGCTAGCGGTTACTGAGGTCAAGATGTAGATGGACCTTATCAGCTCTATACCCTCCCAACCATGAATCTTTATTGGCATTTGTAAAGATTCCCAAAAAAACTGATAGATATCAACTCATGTACCCAAGTCACTAGGAAAATTAATTATAAAGCTTAAGCAATCATATTTAAATTCATTATAATTTCAGATAGAAGCATTTCTTGTTGTAAACGATGAATTTTAAAGAAATATTTACATACTAATTTTAAACAGCTGGTCTAGTATGACTCAACATTTTGAGATTCTGAACTTGCAGACTTGCAAAACAATGGAACTCAAAGTTAATTAAACTATTGAATAAGAGGGACTAAAACTAGCAGTATAAACGAGAGCTTACTAGTTATACATTATTAATTATTGTAGAAGATTATAGAATAAAAAAATATAGAAGGAATATTAAAGGAATTCAGTTAACATTTTTTTTTTTAATTATTCATCTTTTTCAAGTTTTCTTTTATCTTTTTTTTTTTTTTTTTTTGTTTTTAAATTCTTCAAAGTTATTTTAAATTTTCAAGTCGCACAAATTCACTCATTGCTTTTGATTGCTCTTTAAGTCAAACATTATTTACGGAAATCAATTTTTTTTTTTTTTAATTTAACTATCTGGTTGATCACAAAACGCTGAAACAGAAATTACATCAACAAGTCAGAGTATCAATTGACTACCATCCTCCATAGTTTGCAAAAGCTTGGTTGAAAGTCGCCGAATTGATACTACTTAATACACTAGGCACTTAACCCATAGTTTATTCGCTGAAAGGCCTTCCATCGATGCACTGTGGGAGGGTGTTTATATGATGATTTCTCCTTCGCGCTTTATGACCACCATTAAACTCCGTTCACTCACTTGGCTTTTACATTTACTCTAGTTTACGTTACTCTCGACTTGAATTATTTAATATAACCTTAACGAGATTTTTAATTGATTCAATATTTGACTTATTTACATTCTCTTTCTTTTCTTTTTCTTTTTGTTTAACTTGATTAGAAATTAAAATTTAAAAATAAGATCAGAAATGAAAATATCGGGACTTAAAGATTCCGTTCAAAACGAGGTTAATTTCAAAAAAAAATTTGTGGAGCTTTCGAGGTGGTCACATGGAATGCGCTAAATAGGGCAACAGCAAGCAGTATCCAGAATTTGGCTAAAAGACAAACTTTGTCTGGGTCAGCAACGTCAGAAGGTTAGGTAGGCCACTGCCTTTAAAACCTTGCCATACAAAAATCCGATTCACCGAAGGTTAGGACACCTTTCGGGAAATGAGACACTTTGGCCGCACCGTAAGCCTTAACTTAGAAACGTTGTGGCACTGCCGGTGTTTAGTTGGCGGTGTCTTTTCAATGTCCGAATGCCAATTCCAGAAGGCAACGACAACCGAAACTTCGGATGCACGTGCTCCGGCACCAGAAATGGGTATTTGAAAACTCGCCGGTTTTCCAGAAAATAATCTTCCCAAACGAAAGCTATCAGGAATATTGGCCAGAAAAAGTAAGGTTTCCAATCTAGGATATAGAGTAAGATGCAGATGGCGGCGAGGTAAAAATTTTAGTTAACCTACATACCTGCTATGATTTATAACCAAAGATTTGGACCACAGCTTTTTCCTTTTTACACACTTTCTCCTCAGAATTAAAAATGAAAAAATGAAGCCTAGCAAAAAAAATGAAGCGCGTTGCCACCTCAAGAAAAACGATAGATCATTTATCGCTATCCCCCTATTATGCGTTTATCGATCGAGCGATACCAATATTTTTATTTATTGATTGATCGCTATTGGCAAAGTGGCGCGTAAAGACGTTAAGTTTAAAAATTTGAAAGTTTATGAAAATTTCGCTATGACATAGGCCCTCATTCAAATGAGAATCGAGGAGGACGGCCGTATGAACATGTCTTTGGTATTGGACGATTAAAATGTTTTAGTTTTGTTAAATAGTGCTCGTATATTGCTGTTTTCACTCTTAATAATAACAAAATTTATAAAAATTATTTTCTCACAATATTAATAATTGTTGTAGAATTTATATTCCAATCTTTTTTTATATATAATTTCATGGATTCATTTTGAATAGGCAATCAAATTTCAACTATATGTACTACAGAATGAAATTTTCCCATGTAACCCTGCATAAAAAATAGAAAAAATCAAAATTTTAAAAAAATTATTCATTTGTTATAAAATTTCAACAATTTACTTTAGATAATAATCAAAAAATTTAGAGTTATATAATTTATTCATATTCTAAAATTGTATTGTAATTGACTCTATGCGGTGAAAAATTACCAATTTTGCAAAGTGCATGCAATATTAGTTTTTGGTATTGAAAAAATAAAAATATTTATTAAAAAGAAATCAAAAAATTAATATTTATATAATTGTTTTTTTAATTAACTTTATTATTTAATTTGTTGCTAATGCCATAAACAGTGTGCTAAAATTTAAACTAATACAATTATTCCTGTTAGTAGAACCATCAATTGAAGAAATTTGTATACACTTTTTTTGTTAGCTAACAGGCAAAATAATAATACAATAAATAATTATTAATCATTTAAAAATCTTGCTAAGCCTAACAATTAAACTAAACGTGTAGGATGGAAAAAATTATTTTTTTTATTTTATTTTAATTTAGGTAATTTAAAAATCCAATATTGATTTTTATGCTTTTTATATTTATTATAAATTAATGTTGTGTCCTTGCGCTTTTTGATTAGTATATACAAAATCAAAATTGATTAAGTTCAAATCGATCTGTATATAAATGTCAGACCTTTAAAAATATAAACAAAAATGATTGAATATTAAAGCTGGATATCTATATGACTAGTACATAACCATTATATGCCCAATATAACGGTTTATTTATACTCATAACCGAATAAAACACATTGAATAATAATAAGTCAAGTTTAATTAAGAAAATAATAATCTCAATATCGACATGACTAGTTTGTGGTCCTGAAAAGGACCGATTTGTATTAAAAATGCGCTTTGCGTTAAAATTGTGTTCGAAATAGTTACTCTGACGGTAACTACACGAGTAGATTTAATTTAAGCACGCTCGCCTCGAATACGTCTGGCTAGTTGAATATCCTTAGGCATTATGGTCACTCGTTTGGCATGGATTGCACACAAGTTAGTATCTTCAAATAGGCCAACCAAATAGGCTTCGCTAGCTTCTTGTAAAGCCATAACTGCAGAACTCTGGAAACGCAAGTCGGTTTTAAAGTCCTGAGCGATTTCACGCACTAAACGCTGGAATGGCAATTTGCGAATGAGCAGTTCTGTGCTCTTCTGGTAACGACGGATTTCACGGAGGGCAACAGTACCGGGACGGTAACGATGTGGTTTCTTTACACCACCGGTTGCTGGAGCACTCTTACGTGCTGCTTTAGTAGCCAGCTGCTTCCTTGGCGCCTTGCCACCAGTCGATTTTCGAGCAGTTTGCTTAGTACGAGCCATGTTTTCACTACACTTTTTTTTTTTTTTATGTTCACTCTTCACTGTTCAAAACACAATAAACAAGCCAGCTCGTTTGGTGCCTGCTTTTATAGCAAAATCAGGGTGGGTTAGAAAGAGAAAGAGAGAAAAACATTCGCGTTCACTTTCTGACGAAGCATCTGAGCGAGATGCAACATATTTCTTACTCTCTCGTGTTTTCTTGATTTTTGGTATAAATAGAAGCGATGGCAACACATACAGCATTCTGACTCTTGTGCAGTGCGTTTATAGTGAAAAGTGAAAAATAAAAATGACTGGTCGTGGCAAAGGTGGAAAAGGATTGGGAAAGGGTGGTGCTAAGCGTCATCGTAAAGTATTGCGTGATAATATTCAAGGTATCACGAAGCCCGCTATCCGCCGTTTGGCTCGTCGTGGCGGTGTGAAGCGAATTTCTGGTCTTATCTATGAGGAAACTCGTGGTGTCCTAAAGGTATTTCTTGAAAATGTAATCCGCGATGCAGTAACCTACACGGAACATGCCAAAAGGAAGACAGTCACTGCGATGGATGTTGTATATGCATTGAAGAGACAGGGCCGCACTCTTTATGGATTCGGTGGTTAAAATATTTATAAACACCAAAATGTATTAACTACAAATTATGCCCTTCAAAAAATCGGTCCTTTTCAGGACCACTAAAGTTATTAATCAAAGAGAAAAGAAAAAAATAGTATGTGTTCTTGTTTTATCAATTTTAAATTTTATAATAAAAAAAATAAAACCGGTTTAATAATCATTTGAGTTTATACATATGTACATATATACATGTACAAAAATTAATAAAATTATTATTAAAAAAAAAACAACAAAACACAAAGAATTTATACACAAAATCTCCATATTTTTAGTTGCATAAGAACCGAATCTACAATATAAAATTATTAATATTAAACTATCTGATGTGTCAAACAAATAATGAACGATGAAACAAACAAATATATTGAATATGTACATATCTCTAATGTAAATAAATAAAGCAAATTGTCACATATGCACATATACATAGATTTCGTAAGGCTCTCCTTACACATACACATACAATTTATATGCATGGATGGAAAACTGCATTAATTTCTTTTAATTTTTTGGTCGTCCTGAAAAGGACGGTTGTTTATGTTTGTTGTATGTACAAAGTTGTATTATTTTAAAGCAAGTATTAATTGATTTAAGCCTTCTTTTCGGTTTTCTTGGGCAGCAGTACAGCCTGAATGTTGGGTAGCACACCACCCTGTGCAATGGTTACGCCAGAAAGCAATTTGTTTAATTCCTCATCGTTGCGAATGGCCAATTGTAGATGACGAGGTATAATTCTGGTCTTTTTGTTGTCTCGTGCAGCATTACCAGCCAACTCAAGAACTTCAGCCGCCAAATATTCCATAACAGCAGCCAAATATACTGGAGCGCCAGCACCAACACGCTCGGCATAATTTCCTTTACGGAGTAAACGGTGAATACGGCCAACAGGAAACTGGGTCCCAGCTCGGTTCGAGCGAGACTTTGCCTTTCCCTTCACTTTGCCAGACATATTAGAATTTTTTTTTTTTTTCTGTTTTACACACTGTTCACTTTTCACACACAAATGTTGATGTTGATGTGGTACATTGTCGTTTTATTTATACCTTTTCCAACGACACACTCGCTCAACTAGGGGTTGATACTCAATAAATATATTTATCCAGAAAGCGATGCACAAAAAAAATGTATAAATTGAAGACGCACTAATGGTGGCATTTGTTAAAAGTGAATTGTGTTTTGTGAAATTTAAATTATTGAATTTGAAGTGAGAAATGCCGCCAAAAACTAGTGGAAAAGCAGCCAAGAAGGCTGGCAAGGCTCAAAAGAACATCACCAAGAATGACAAAAAGAAGAAGCGCAAGCGTAAGGAGAGCTATGCTATTTACATTTACAAAGTGTTAAAGCAAGTCCACCCAGACACTGGTATTTCTTCAAAAGCAATGAGCATAATGAATAGCTTTGTAAACGATATTTTTGAACGTATTGCTGCTGAGGCCTCCCGCTTGGCCCACTATAATAAGAGGTCGACCATCACCAGTCGCGAAATCCAAACGGCTGTTCGTTTGCTTTTGCCGGGTGAGCTTGCTAAGCACGCTGTTAGTGAGGGAACAAAAGCTGTCACCAAGTATACCAGCTCAAAATAAATGTCCCTAGCTTAAACACACGCTTCCTATTAAAAAAAAGGCCCTTTTCAGGGCCACAATTTTATATTAAAAAAGAATTAAGATATTTTTAATGGATATTGCAAAATACATGCAGCCAGTGGTAATGTGGATAAAAATCATTGTTGTTATTTTTATTTTAACCATTTCTGTTTATTGCAAGGCTAAACTGAAAAAATAAATGCACCTACATTAAATCAAAAAGACTCGTACAATATTAATATCTGTGTATGTTGCTAATATATACATACGTATGTATGAATGTATGTAAATTACATATTTGTAATTTTTAGAAAATTTGATTTTTTTTTCTCTTGTTATATGGAATTGTAGCCCTGAGAAGGGCTGTGTTTAAATAAAATTGTAGATTTTCGTATTCGATATCTAAAATTTTTTCAATATTACGATTGCAATAAAGTATTAATTATTTACTTCTTGCTAGCAGTTGTCTTGGCTTTTGGCTTCTTGAGGGTAGCAGGAGTGCAAGACCCAGGCAGTTTAATGGCACGCTCCGGACAGGGTCCAGCCAAAAACTGTGCGCATCGCAATCGGCCGCCCGCCAACCCCAGGTAGACTCCCTTCTAGCATGACCTCCGTGATCACATCCGCGCCCAGGACCAGAGACACTGACGACGGTCGGTAGAACGTCTCATCCGCCAGGACGATGCCCTCAAACTTTTTGGCGATCTGTGGGTCCACCGGAGCGCTTGGAGTGCGGCAGCACAAGCCATCGACCACCTTCAGGATCGCCTCCAATCGCCATCCTTCACTGATTGGGGACCGGATCACTGCTGCCACCGCTTTCTCTGCCCCTATATTGACGGCTGTCAACTTGAAGGCCGTGGCCAATGACGTCGCCATCGACGATACCGCAGAACAAGGGTCCACCAGGGCCTTCACGTCGAAGGTTTTTCCCTCCGTCTCAATGCGCACCATCGCCGTGGGCATCAGATGCGGATTGCGGTGCTGCAGCAGTGTGGTCAAGGTCAGTTTCGGATCGGAGGCTGGCGTTGGCGCGACCCTTCGTCTGGAGGACTCGGGGGTGACTCGGCGTACGACGGAGCTTGGAGTGCGTCGACGTGGCTGTTCATGGAAGTGAAGCAGCGTGTGGTGATCCTCCTCACAGATTCGGCACTTATCACCGCTTAAGCAGCTTCCTCCGGAATGTTGGTGGGCCAGGCAATTGGCGCAGTACTTATTCGCCAGCACTGCCCTCATCCTCTTCTCCACGTTCAGCCGCAGGAAGCGACGGCATCGCTTCAGAGGATGGATTCCGCGACAGACTCGGCAACGGAAGGACTCAGTTCCTCGCGAACATCTGCGCTCCTCTTTCGATGCCTGTACTGAACGCGGTCTCGGAGCCATGGAAACGGGATCTAGGTTGACGAATATCAGGAAGCTGCCGGGACAAATAATGAAGAAAGCGGATTAATGTAGGACGATAAAACACATATTACTACTGGCAGCTCGGCCCTTCTTCCTTGGGAGGAAGGACCAAGTGCTGGACGCTACTGTAGTTTTACGTAATGGGTTTGAATTCTTTCTTCTGGAGGAAGAAAGATCAACTTTGCGACGGGACGCTTCACAATACCGCGAGCGGTAAGCAGTTCGACGACGCGGACATTGCCGTCACTGCCAGGGTGTGTCTGGTGGATTCGCCCGAGACGCCATTCATTAAATGGAAGATTGTCGTCTTTGAGTACCACCAGATCGCCCACTTCAAGATTTTTAGAAGGGAATCGCCACTTATTGCGCTTATGTAGCTCCTTCAGATACTCGTCTTTCCATCGGGTGCAGAAATGCTGACTCACGGCCTTCAGACGCTGCCACCGGTTAATGATAGACGGTACCTGATCCTTGATTTCAGGTTCCGTCACGGATAGCAATGGACCGCCAACTAGGAAATGGCCTGGGGTCAAAGCTAAAGAGTCGGTGGGGTCTTCAGACATAGGAGAAATCGGCCGCGAGTTCAAACACGCCTCTACCTTAGCCAGCAGCGTAGAGAACTCTTCAAAAGTATACCTTTGGTTGGAAGTGGCCTTGTAGAACAGAGTTTTAAAACTCTTAACTCCAGCCTCCCACAACCCTCCCATGTGTGGTGCCCCGGGAGGGATGAAATGCCAGGACAGATTCTGATGGCTGTAGTGGGATAATATTTTCTGCTGGGTAGAATTTAGGAAATCTTTTTCAAGCACTCTGGATGCACCTACGAAGTTTTTCCCGTTGTCGGACTGCACTTGCTGGGGACACCCTCGCCTCGATACAAAGCGAGCGAATGCTGCCAGAAATGCTTCGGTACTCAAATCCGAAGTTGCCTCAAGGTGAATGGCTTTGGTGGAAAAGCAAACAAAGACACACACATATCCCTTTGATATGCGGCAAGCGCGGCCGGTGAAACTCTTGATGTCGAAAGGACCTGCAAAATCTATACCGGTGGTCGTGAAAGGACGTGCGAAAGTAGTTCGCTGGGCCGGAAGGGTGCCCATTAGCTGTGATTGCAGCCTTCTTTTATAAATCACACAGACTTTGCATGAATTGACCACCGATTTTACTAGATTCCGCAGTCTTGGAATCCAGTATCTCTGTCGGATGAGACGGACTACCAGTTGGCTGCCCCCATGGAGAGAGATCTGATGCGTGAAAAGCACCAACAGCCGGGACAACGGACTTACTACTGGCAACAGAATGGGGTTACGCTCATCGTAACTAAGGGCCGCTGCTTGTTGCACGCGCCCACATGCTCGGATCACACCTGATGCGTCAATGAAAGGATTCAAATTGAGAATGGTGCTAGACGTGGGCAGAGATTTCTTCTGCTGTAGACACCGATGTTCCGTCGGAAAGTAATCACGCTGAGTGACTCGGATCAACGCCTGGAGTACTTGATTGATCTCGCTAGAGGTCACCTCCCCGGAGTAATCGTTTGGCAGTTTACGACACCTTCTGCCGAAACGGATCACATATGCTATCACTCGTAAGGCACGTGCCAGATTGGAAAAACGAGATAATATCTCGTTGGCTGGCTTAGCGATCGCGACGTGGACCTTCACTACCCGCTTCTCCAAGGCAGTGTCTAGTGGGAGTGGTGTCGCTCGCTGCCAGGACTCTTGTGGTTCCCGTAGCCATGGTGGGCCGTGCCACCACAAATCCTTGTGTACCAATTCCTGCGCACTCAGGCCGCGGCTAGGGAGATCTGCTGGGTTGTCCTCTGAACGAACGTGATTCCATGGGGCGTCATTTGTTGCCGTCACAATCTTTGCTACCCGATTTGCGACAAACGTTGTCCATGTGCAGGGTGGCTTGTTTAACCACGACAGTACGACGGTGGAATCTGACCAATAAAAAGCCTCCGCATTATCAACTGGAAGTTGCGGAAGAACTGCAGCTGCCAGTTCCGCTAAAAGTGTAGCTCCGCATAATTCAAGGCGGGGCAATGAAACCGTTTTAACCGGGGCGACTCTAGATTTCGCTGCAAGAAGGCAGCATGATATGCCTTGGTCATTGCTAACGCGCACGTAAATTGCGGCACCATAAGCCCGCTGTGACGCATCGCAAAAACAATGGAATTGGATGTCGGAATTTGGGTCATGAAGAACCCATCGTGGAATTCGGATCTGGTCAAGGAAGGAGTAGCTCTTTGTAAAATCCTGCCACCTGTGATGGAGTTCACTGGGCAATTGATCATCCCACCCTAGCTCTTGTAACCAGAGCTCTTGCATAAACACCTTGGCTTGAATCACAAAGGGAGCCAGCCAGCCAGCGGGATCGAATAGCTTGGCGATCTGCCCGAGGACTTCTCGCTTAGTATAAGCTGACTTGACATCTTGGGGTGAGATGACAAAATAAAACTCATCCGTAGTCGCTTTCCATCGGATTCCCAGTGTTTTCGCTGTGCTGGCCTCTTCGATGTCGAGGAAATCAGCATTCAGTAAATGACTCTTTGGAATACAACTGAGCACGCTCTTCACATTCGATGTCCACTTGCGCAAGGGAAAGCCAGCTGAACCAAGAGCGTCTTGAAGTTCATTGACCATTGCGATTGCCGTTGTTTCATTATGAGCCCCTGCCAGGACATCATCGACATACATATAGGACTTGATAATATCGCTAGCCAAAGGAAATTTGGATTGTACATCACTTGCGAGTTGCTGAAGTACTCGGATGGCTAAGAACGGAGCACAGTTAATGCCAAACGTGACGGTATTCAGCTCGTAATCACCAAGTTGCCCCTCTTTATTTCGGAACAGGATCCTCTGAAATGGCGTGTGGATTGGATCGACCATAATTTGGCGGTACATTTTTGTGATGTCGGCATTGAAAACTACTCGGAAAAAACGCCACTTGAGAATCTGAGTAGTGAGATCGGACTGAAGTACCGGACCAGGGTAAAGTATGTCGTTGAGACTTACTCCGTTGGTGGACTTGCTAGAGGCGTTAAAAACTACCCGTACCTTTGTTGTGGTGCTGTCGGGCTTGAAAACCGCATGGTGTGGCAAATAAAAATTGTTATTAGTGCCGTCAAATGGAACCTGACGCATGTGGCCCAAGTCCAAATATTCTTGGATGACGGCGTCATACTCAGTTTTTGCCGGAATATTTTTAAGGAGTCGGCTTTCGTTTTTTAGGAACTGAGCCAATGCCCCTGGTCTGGAATGACCAAGGTTGATGTTGGTTGGATCTCGAAACGGAAGTGAGACCGTATATCTCCCCGCAACATCTCTTCTTGTGGTCTTCTGGAAATTGACCTCGCAAACAGAGTCAGAATCTTCTACCGGTTTGCCCGGTAGATCCTCCACCTCCCAAAACCTTGTGAGAAGAGTTTCAAGTCCCTCCTCTCTGCTAACTGCGACCCTCGTGGTGAACGCGGCACATGAACTGACGGGGACCCCTTGCAACGGGCCTGAAATGACCCAACCGAATCTCGTCTCTTGAGCCATTAAAGATCCGCACACTTCGGTCTGAATGCCGGAAAGAGTCACCGCTGGTATTACATCAATGCCAAGGAGTAGATCGATCTTTGCCTTTAATCTGAAGGAGGGGTCGGCTAGAGGAATATTGGGCATTCCTTCCAGTGTGGCTTGGGCTATCGTACATGACGGCAAATCATCAGCAACTTGGGACAAGACAAACGCTTCTATCTCGATCTGGACTGGAGGTCCATGCGATGACCGAATGCTTATGTGACAGACCTTCAAGGTTCTATTGACCTTTCCGTTAATGCCTGTCACTTCGGCCCTGACAGTTTGGAATGGTAACTTCATGAGTCGGAACATTCTTTCGGATATGAAATTGGCTTCAGAAGCCGGGTCTAATAGCGCCCGTGAAGCATAAGTAGTGCCCTTGTGCCAAAGGTCCACGATCGCTGTACCTAGCAACTTATCTCGTGAGGACCTTGCCTCAGAGGTAAAGTAAGTCCGGACAATATTGTGCGAACTGGGCTGAGCTGGGACCGACGTTGGATTATTCTCCGGTCGGGCGTCCTTGTGCAAGAGCGTATTGTGACGCCCCTTGCACGTGAAGCAATTGTGCTGACTCGGACAATCTTTTACTTGATGTCCTCTTGCGAAACAGTTCAGACAAAGGGACTTTTTCTTTATGTATGCCACCCTCTCTGGCACCGTCATCTGAAGGAAGCGGGGACATCGACGCACCGGGTGATTCTCCTTCATACAGAGATCACAGGATTTTGGTTTGGTGGTCACCTTGGCTTCAAATGTATTAGCCTTTCGGGTGGCTGGAATCGGATTTCGTGGAGGTTTCGATGTGGGAACCGAAATAGCCATTGCAGTTGTATTTTCCACCGCTTCGAGCGTACGGAACCGCTCAGTGAGGAAATCGTCCATCATTTGCCACTCTGGAATGGCAGTCTTGTCTCCCAGAGATTGCTCCCATAATGAAAGGGTATTCTTTGGCAATTTGATGGAACAGAAAAATACGAACATGCCTCCCCAAGTGGTTACTGGCAGGCCACAGTGCTCAAAAGCGCGAATGGATGCCTGCAGAGCATTCTGATGATCCTGTAATGCTTTTCCGGACTCATGGGAAATTTGAGGCAGGTCAAGAAGTGCTCGGAATTGGCTGTTCACGATAAGTCGCTTATTTTCGAAACGCTGTTTAAGTGCATTCCATGCCGTTTCAAAACCATCATTTGTAAGCGGGAATTTTGCTACAATGAGGTTGGCTTCACCCCTCGTTTTCGCTAGGAGATGGTACAGCTTTTCAACAGGGGAAATTCGCGAATCGCTTATGTAGATGGCTGTAAACAAGTCACGGAACGTGGGCCATTTTAAATAATCTCCCGTAAAGACTTCTGTGTCAATGGGTGGCAATCGACAGCCTCGTTCTGCTGGTGCAGAGGTAGGCGCATGACGGTTCGGAGGAGTCGGAGCAGACCTTTCATGGATAAGCTCGTTTAATCGAGCCGTGCATCGCTCGTAAACTTGATAGCATTTGTCATATTTAGCTTGGATGGCTAAATCTTCAGAGTTATCGTCTTTACCATCTATGAGTGCCTCGCATTTCTCATATTCCTGCTCGACCTTCTCCCACAACGCTTGAACTCGATCACGACGGACTTGGAGCGTAAATACGCTGACCTCGGACAGTGACGTGACGTGGTTGTCGACTTCAAACTGACTTAGTTTATCGCAAATGGAACCAAACTTCTTCAAAGCCATGGTGGAAGCAGCTAAAACCCTTTTGGTCTCGGACCGAGTGACTCTTGGGGCGGTTACCAAAATCTGTGGAAGTGGTACCAATGATTTGACCTCTTTTTGGCTTGCTCGTCGTGGCTCTGACGTGGCTTGCTGAAAGGTCGTGCTCGATGGTGCGGACTTGAGAGTTAGTGGACTAGAGAGGGTCTGAAATGCTCGGGAAGGAGGAGTAGTAGGGCTGGTACTCCTCTGGCGCTGACCTGGAGCAGCAATTGAGGATTTGCTCGGGGCTGCAGTGTTCTCAGCTGCTTTCTCGTCTTTTGACGGGCTCGTGCTCATAACCCCAGAGAGTGGCGGTTATAAAGTGGTGAGCTGGCTTGGCACGGCTTGAAAATTAGCCAAAAAGACGAACTGGAACGTTTGGGAAAAACTGGAACACTACCAAACCACTTGAAGAACGGCTTTGAAACGCCTTGAAATAGATTGAAAAAAAAAAAAACCAGAAAACGAGCTGGTACGTTTGGAATGACTTGGAACACTGCCAAAAACCCTAGGAACGGCTTGGAACACCTTGGAATTCAAATATAACTACAAAGATGCGACTTGGAGCGGGTGGAAACACTTTGGAATTGAAATCGAACCAAAGATAAGACTTGAAACGCTTGGAAACACTTTGTAATTGGAATCTAACTCCAAAGATACGACTTGGAACGTGTGGGAATACTTTGGAATTGCAATATAACTCCAAAGATGCGACTTGGAACGTGTGGGAATACTTTGGAATTGCAATAGAACCAAAGATACGACTTGAAACGCTTGGAAACACTTTGGAATTGGAATCTAACTCCAAAGATACGACTTGGAACACGTGGGAATACTTTGGAATTGAAATATAACTCCAAAAAATACGACTTGGAACACGTGGGAATATTTTGGACTTGAAATGTAACTCCAAAAATACGACTTGGAATACGTGGGAATACTTTGGAATTGAAATAGAACTCCAAAAATACGACTTGGAACACGTGGGAATATTTTGGAATTGAAATATAACTCCAAAAAATACGACTTGGAACGCGTGGGAATAGAATAAACAAAAACGCGGAACACAAATTTTTACCAATTAAATATTATTCGATTTTTTTCCTCAACGTGACCCTTCAACCTATATACCCCACAAAGTGCCTGCCAACCTAGGGTATACAGCACAGCTACTTTTGGTCGTTTGCTTTGTGCCGGTCTTTGGCACATGAGCTTGCAGCTGTGCTGGTATACTGCAGTTAAGCGGTACTTATGTATGCTCGTATGTATGTATGTATATAGGCTGCAAGGGATAGCGGGATTTGTTCGCGGTGGTGGAAAAATATATTTGTGTGCGAAAAAATTAGAAATTTTGTGGAATGTATATGTATATGGATATGAATATATATATGTAAAATTTTATGTATGGAAAAATATGTATATATATGTATGTGTATGGATATGTATATATATATGTAAAATTTTATGTATGGAAAAATATGTATATATATGTATGTGTATGGATATGTAAAATGTTGGAGTATATATATATGTATTTAAAAATTTCTTTTTCTCTTTTTTCTTTTTTTTTAAATATGAAAATATGGAATGGCGATATGCAGAGGTGTGAATGGATCGGATTTCTTTATATAAATTAATGTTTTTTTTTTTTTTTTTTTTTTAATATGATTTCTTTTGCTGTGTCTAACCGATATGCCCCCAACTTTATAGGGTGTCTGGTCACCAGAAATGTCTAAGTGTGGCTTTTATATGTGAGAGGGTGGTTCACTTTCGTTTTTTTTTTTTTAAAAATCTTTATTATTTGTATTGAAAATTTTCTTCTCTTCGTTGAAAACCACCTTTCACTGCGCGCACACTTTTCCCAGGAGTGGACTGTATTTGCACAAAACCTTTATTTTTGGATTTAATGTAGCACTGGATATGTTTGTAATTTTTGTCACATTCACACACTCTGCTTGCATATACATATATATCTTATATGTAGGAGATCACTTTTTTCGTAGGTTTGATTCACTGCATACATACATATGTGTTAATATTTTTTTGAAATTGCGAAAAAATATATATTGGAAATAGGCAAATAAAATATGGCGCCTTATATACTTGGCCTATATATGCCAAAGTGCGAGGAAAAAACTTGAAGTGGGCGAACCAATATGGCGCCTTATGTACTGGACACATATATATGTATGAAAATTTGGGGACCAAAATTTTCTCTCCTTTGAGGAGGAAAAATTTGCGCGAAAGTAATTTTTACTTGGATTAGGAGAATCAATGGCAACAATTATATGTATGTGAGTATGGGTACGGATGCTGGAGGCATGTACATGTACTCATATACCTATAATTTGCAAAAAAATTACTTAGCTTGAAATATGGATGAAATTCCACCGATGCTAGTGGTTCGAGAGGATCTTAGTATCCGGCTCGAAGGACCAAATGTATTCGTAGGGGGGTTGAATTTCCTAAGTAGGCAGCTAAATGAATTTTTTCCTTAAAATGTCTTCCTTCAAGAAATTGGGCACTGCAGCAATCTCACTTCAATGTTCTTTTTTATTCACTTGTAAGTTTGACACTAAAAACTAGCTTAATTAAGAGCAGGGCACCAAGCCCCGCTTGGAGCGAAGTGTGGGGAGTTCTTTCGTGGGGAGAGCGATGGGCACCATCGGGAGAGCGGCGCGAGGTGAAAGCTTCCGCCTCCTTTAACCCTTGTGTTGCCCGGTTGGGCATAAACAATGTACATATCTCTAATGTAAATAAATAAAGCAAATTGTCACATATGCACATATACATAGATTTCGTAAGGCTCTCCTTACACATACACATACAATTTATATGCATGGATGGAAAACTGTATTAATTTCTTTTAATTTTTTGGTCGTCCTGAAAAGGACGGTTGTTTATGTTTGTTGTATGTACAAAGTTGTATTATTTTAAAGCAAGTATTAATTGATTTAAGCCTTCTTTTCGGTTTTCTTGGGCAGCAGTACAGCCTGAATGTTGGGTAGCACACCACCCTGTGCAATGGTTACGCCAGAAAGCAATTTGTTTAATTCCTCATCGTTGCGAATGGCCAATTGTAGATGACGAGGTATAATTCTGGTCTTTTTGTTGTCTCGTGCAGCATTACCAGCCAACTCAAGAACTTCAGCCGCCAAATATTCCATAACAGCAGCCAAATATACTGGAGCGCCAGCACCAACACGCTCGGCATAATTTCCTTTACGGAGTAAACGGTGAATACGGCCAACAGGAAACTGGGTCCCAGCTCGGTTCGAGCGAGACTTTGCCTTTCCCTTCACTTTGCCAGACATATTAGAATTTTTTTTTTTTTTCTGTTTTACACACTGTTCACTTTTCACACACAAATGTTGATGTTGATGTGGTACATTGTCGTTTTATTTATACCTTTTCCAACGACACACTCGCTCAACTAGGGGTTGATACTCAATAAATATATTTATCCAGAAAGCGATGCACAAAAAAAATGTATAAATTGAAGACGCACTAATGGTGGCATTTGTTAAAAGTGAATTGTGTTTTGTGAAATTTAAATTATTGAATTTGAAGTGAGAAATGCCGCCAAAAACTAGTGGAAAAGCAGCCAAGAAGGCTGGCAAGGCTCAAAAGAACATCACCAAGAATGACAAAAAGAAGAAGCGCAAGCGTAAGGAGAGCTATGCTATTTACATTTACAAAGTGTTAAAGCAAGTCCACCCAGACACTGGTATTTCTTCAAAAGCAATGAGCATAATGAATAGCTTTGTAAACGATATTTTTGAACGTATTGCTGCTGAGGCCTCCCGCTTGGCCCACTATAATAAGAGGTCGACCATCACCAGTCGCGAAATCCAAACGGCTGTTCGTTTGCTTTTGCCGGGTGAGCTTGCTAAGCACGCTGTTAGTGAGGGAACAAAAGCTGTCACCAAGTATACCAGCTCAAAATAAATGTCCCTAGCTTAAACACACGCTTCCTATTAAAAAAAAGGCCCTTTTCAGGGCCACAATTTTATATTAAAAAAGAATTAAGATATTTTTAATGGATATTGCAAAATACATGCAGCCAGTGGTAATGTGGATAAAAATCATTGTTGTTATTTTTATTTTAACCATTTCTGTTTATTGCAAGGCTAAACTGAAAAAATAAATGCACCTACATTAAATCAAAAAGACTCGTACAATATTAATATCTGTGTATGTTGCTAATATATACATACGTATGTATGAATGTATGTAAATTACATATTTGTAATTTTTAGAAAATTTGATTTTTTTTCTCTTGTTATATGGAATTGTAGCCCTGAGAAGGGCTGTGTTTAAATAAAATTGTAGATTTTCGTATTCGATATCTAAAATTTTTTCAATATTACGATTGCAATAAAGTATTAATTATTTACTTCTTGCTAGCAGTTGTCTTGGCTTTTGGCTTCTTGAGGGTAGCAGGAGCAGCTGCCTTTTTGGTTGCCTTTTTTGGTTTAGCCGATGATACGGCAACTGTTTTAGCTTTTGGCTTAGTTGAACTCGACTTAGATTTCGATGCGACAGGTTTGGATTTTACAGTTCCTGTTTTCTTAGCATCCTTTACCTTTACCTTTTCACTTTTCTTTTTCTCGGCTGTCTTTTTGGTTGCGACTGCCTTTTTGGCCTTTGGTTTCTTATCAACAGAGCCAGCACCAGTTATTTTTTTGCTACCGATTGCTTTCTTTTTAGCTGCTGCTGATTGAGTTACCTTTTTCGGTTTGCTTTTCTTTTCTACAGAGGCAACCTTTGGCTTCGGTTCCTTTTTAGCGGCAGCAGACAGTTTAAATGAACCAGAGGCACCCTTTCCTTTTGTTTGGATCAGTTTACCATTTCCGACAGCTGACTTTAAGTACCTCTTGATAAATGGTGCAAGTTTCTGGGCATCGCACTTGTATATTTTGGCACTAATATATTTTTTGATTGCCAGTAGTGAGGAGCCACCACGTTCCTTTAAGTTTTTAATCGAAGCGTCTACCATTTGTTGAGTTGGTGGATGCGATGGTGGAGCAGTTGATTTTTTGGCCTTTGTTGACGACGCTACCGATGTTTTTTGGCAGCCACCTTCTTATCAACTGATGCCGTTGCTGGTGCTGTTGGGCCAGCCACAGGAGATGCTGATGTTGCTGCTACTGAATCAGACATTATACACTTTATTATCAAACAAATATATATCACCAAATACACTTTTAAATATAATGATTGTATGAAAATTTCGCTATGACATAGGCCCTCATTCAAATGAGAATCGAGGAGGACGGCCGTATGAACATGTCTTTGGTATTGGACGATTAAAATGTTTTAGTTTTGTTAAATAGTGCTCGTATATTGCTGTTTTCACTCTTAATAATAACAAAATTTATAAAAATTATTTTCTCACAATATTAATAATTGTTGTAGAATTTATATTCCAATCTTTTTTTATATATAATTTCATGGATTCATTTTGAATAGGCAATCAAATTTCAACTATATGTATTACAGAATGCAATTTTCCCATGTATAAAAAATAAAAAAAATCAAAATTTTAAAAAAATTATTCATTTGTTATAAAAATTTCAACAATTTACTTTAGATAATAATCAAAAAATTTAGAGTTATATAATTTATTCATATTCTAAAATTGTATTGTAATTGACTCTATGCGGTGAAAAATTACCAATTTTGCAAAGTGCATGCAATATTAGTTTTTGGTATTGAAAAAATAAAAATATTTATTAAAAAGAAATCAAAAAATTAATATTTATATAATTGTTTTTTTAATTAACTTTATTACTTAATTTGTTGCTAATGCCATAAACAGTGTGCTAAAATTTAAACTATTATAATTATTCCTGTTAGTAGAACCATCAATTGAAGAAATTTGTATACACTTTTTTTGTTAGCTAACAGGCAAAATAATAATACAATAAATAATTATTAATCATTTAAAAATCTTGCTAAGCCTAACAATTAAACTAAACGTGTAGGATGGAAAAAATTATTTTTTTTATTTTATTTTAATTTAGGTAATTTAAAAATCCAATATTGATTTTTATGCTTTTTATATTTATTATAAATTAATGTTGTGTCCTTGCGCTTTTTGATTAGTATATACAAAATCAAAATTGATTAAGTTCAAATCGATCTGTATATAAATGTCAGACCTTTAAAAATATAAACAAAAATGATTGAATATTAAAGCTGGATATCTATATGACTAGTACATAACCATTATATGCCCAATATAACGGTTTTATAATAATTAAATGACATATATAATATATTTATACTCATAACCGAATAAAACACATTGAATAATAATAAGTCAAGTTTAATTAAGAAAATAATAATCTCAATATCGACATGACTAGTTTGTGGTCCTGAAAAGGACCGATTTGTATTAAAAATGCGCTTTGCGTTAAAATTGTGTTCGAAATAGTTACTCTGACGGTAACTACACGAGTAGATTTAATTTAAGCACGCTCGCCTCGAATACGTCTGGCTAGTTGAATATCCTTAGGCATTATGGTCACTCGTTTGGCATGGATTGCACACAAGTTAGTATCTTCAAATAGGCCAACCAAATAGGCTTCGCTAGCTTCTTGTAAAGCCATAACTGCAGAACTCTGGAAACGCAAGTCGGTTTTAAAGTCCTGAGCGATTTCACGCACTAAACGCTGGAATGGCAATTTGCGAATGAGCAGTTCTGTGCTCTTCTGGTAACGACGGATTTCACGGAGGGCAACAGTACCGGGACGGTAACGATGTGGTTTCTTTACACCACCGGTTGCTGGAGCACTCTTACGTGCTGCTTTAGTAGCCAGCTGCTTCCTTGGCGCCTTGCCACCAGTCGATTTTCGAGCAGTTTGCTTAGTACGAGCCATGTTTTCACTACACTTTTTATACCCTTGCAAAAAGGGTATATTAATTTTGGTCAGAAGTGTGCAACGCATAGAAGGATGCATCTCCAACCATATAAAGTATATATATTCTTGATCAGCACGACGAGACGAGTTCAAATAGCCGTCCGTCCGTCCGTCCGTCTGGATCAACGCAAACTCCTCTTAGACCGTAAGAGCTACAGAGCAAGGATACAATTTTGCATGTAAGCTTGTATATACTGCAGGCGTTGTATATCTCGGATTCAGCAGGATCGGATCACTATATCATATAGCTCCCATACAAATGATAAAGTCACGAACAATGACTTTTCTTAATAACTTTGTTATTTTCTGAGCTATTGTGAAATTTAATATTCGTGAGTTAATTACACATATAAACGACTGTGCTAAATTTGATCAAGATCGGGTGACTATATCATATACCTCCCATAGGAACGATCTTTCGAAAACAGTGACTTTTGTCAATAACTTCGTTACTTTTGACGCGATTGCTTTCAAATTAAACACATGTTAGTTTATTATATCTGTTAATGACTGTGCCGAATTTGATAAAGATCGGGTAACTATATCATATAGCTCCCATAGGAACGATCGGTGGAAAACAGTGACTTTGATCAATATCTTAGTTTATTCCTATGCTAAGATTGTAGGCCGTTCTTTCGGAAACATTAGCCTTTTTAGCTTAAACGTTTTTCCACTTTTGATGGCTATAGGTAAGGAAAGAGTTACCAAAAATGTTGCAAGGGTATACAAACTTTGACGCGGTCGAAGTTAGCCCCGGCCCTGTGGTTTTTTTTATGTTCACTCTTCACTGTTCAAAACACAATAAACAATCCAGCTCGTTTGGTGCCTGCTTTTATAGCAAAATCAGGGTGGGTTAGAAAGAGAAAGAGAGAAAAACATTCGCGTTCACTTTCTGACGAAGCATCTGAGCGAGATGCAACATATTTCTTACTCTCTCGTGTTTTCTTGATTTTTGGTATAAATAGAAGCGATGGCAACACATACAGCATTCTGACTCTTGTGCAGTGCGTTTATAGTGAAAAGTGAAAAATAAAAATGACTGGTCGTGGCAAAGGTGGAAAAGGATTGGGAAAGGGTGGTGCTAAGCGTCATCGTAAAGTATTGCGTGATAATATTCAAGGTATCACGAAGCCCGCTATCCGCCGTTTGGCTCGTCGTGGCGGTGTGAAGCGAATTTCTGGTCTTATCTATGAGGAAACTCGTGGTGTCCTAAAGGTATTTCTTGAAAATGTAATCCGCGATGCAGTAACCTACACGGAACATGCCAAAAGGAAGACAGTCACTGCGATGGATGTTGTATACGCATTGAAGAGACAGGGCCGCACTCTTTATGGATTCGGTGGTTAAAATATTTATAAACACCAAAATGTATTAACTACAAATTATGCCCTTCAAAAAATCGGTCCTTTTCAGGACCACTAAAGTTATTAATCAAAAGAGAAAAGAAAAAAATAGTATGTGTTCTTGTTTTATCAATTTTAAATTTTATAATAAAAAAAATAAAACCGGTTTAATAATCATTTGAGTTTATACATATGTATATACATGTACAAAAATTAATAAAATTATTATTAAAAAAAAAACAACAAAACACAAAGAATTTATACACAAAATCTCCATATTTTTAGTTGCATAAGAACCGAATCTACAATATAAAATTATTAATATTAAACTATCTGATGTGTCAAACAAATAATGAACGATGAAACAAACAAATACATTGAATATGTACATATCTCTAATGTAAATAAATAAAGCAAATTGTCACATATGCACATATACATAGATTCCGTAAGGCTCTCCTTACACATACACATACAATTTATATGCATGGATGGAAAACTGTATTAATTTCTTTTAATTTTTTGGTCGTCCTGAAAAGGACGGTTGTTTATGTTTGTTGTATGTATAAAGTTGTATTATTTTAAAGCAAGTATTAATTGATTTAAGCCTTCTTTTCGGTTTTCTTGGGCAGCAGTACAGCCTGAATGTTGGGTAGCACACCACCCTGTGCAATGGTTACGCCAGAAAGCAATTTGTTTAATTCCTCATCGTTGCGAATGGCCAATTGTAGATGACGAGGTATAATTCTGGTCTTTTTGTTGTCTCGTGCAGCATTACCAGCCAACTCAAGAACTTCAGCCGCCAAATATTCCATAACAGCAGCCAAATATACTGGAGCGCCAGCACCAACACGCTCGGCATAATTTCCTTTACGGAGTAAACGGTGAATACGGCCAACAGGAAACTGGAGCCCAGCTCGGTTCGAGCGAGACTTTGCCTTTCCCTTCACTTTGCCACCTTTACCACGACCAGACATATTAGAATTTTTTTTTTTTTTCTGTTTTACACACTGTTCACTTTTCACACACAAATGTTGATGTTGATGTGGTACATTGTCGTTTTATTTATACCTTTTCCAACGACACACTCGCTCAACTAGGGGTTGATACTCAATAAATATATTTATCCAGAAAGCGATGCACAAAAAAAATGTATAAATTGAAGACGCACTAATGGTGGCATTTGTTAAAAGTGAATTGTGTTTTGTGAAATTTAAATTATTGAATTTGAAGTGAGAAATGCCGCCAAAAACTAGTGGATAAGCAGCCAAGAAGGCTGGCAAGGCTCAAAAGAACATCACCAAGAATGACAAAAAGAAGAAGCGCAAGCGTAAGGAGAGCTATGCTATTTACATTTACAAAGTGTTAAAGCAAGTCCACCCAGACACTGGTATTTCTTCAAAAGCAATGAGCATAATGAATAGCTTTGTAAACGATATTTTTGAACGTATTGCTGCTGAGGCCTCCCGCTTGGCCCACTACAATAAGAGGTCGACCATCACCAGTCGCGAAATCCAAACGGCTGTTCGTTTGCTTTTGCGGGTGAGCTTGCTAAGCACGCTGTTAGTGAGGGAACAAAAGCTGTCACCAAGTATACCAGCTCAAAATAAATGTCCTAGCTTAAACACACGCTTCCTATTAAAAAAAAGGCCTTTCAGGGCACAATTTATATTAAAAAAGAATTAAGATATTTTTAATGGATATTGCAAATACATGCAGCCAGTGTAATGTGGATAAAATCATTTGTTATTTTATTTAACCATTCTGTTTATGCAAGGCTAACTGAAAAAAAAATGCACTACATTAAATCAAAAAGATCTACAATATTAATATCGTGTATTGCTAAATGTACATACGTATGTATGAATGTATGTAAATTACTATTTGTAATTTTAGAAATTTGATTTTTTTTTCTCTTGTTATATGGAATTGTAGCCTGAGAAGGCTGTGTTTAAATAAATTTTAGATTTTCGTATTCGATACTAAAATTTTTCAATATTACGATTGCAATAAAGTATTATATTAATTATTTAAAAACATTTTGTATTATTGTCATTGTTTATGGCTAAACTGAAAAAAAAATGCACCTACATTAAATCAAAAAGACTCGTACAATATTAATATCTGTGTATGTTGCTAATATGTACATACGTATGTATGAATGTATGTAAATTACATATTGTAATTTTAGAAAATTTGATTTTTTTTCTCTTGTTATATGGAATTGTAGCCCTGAGAAGGGCTGTGTTTAAATAAATTTTAGATTTTCGTATTCGATACTAAAATTTTTCAATATTACGATTGCATAAAGTATTAATATTTACTTCTTGCTAGCAGTTGTCTTGGCTTTTGGCTTCTTGACGGTAGCAGAGCAGCTGCCTTTTGTTGCCTTTTTTGGTTTAGCGATGATACGCAACTGTTTTAGCTTTTGGCTTAGTTGAACTCGACTTAGATTTCGATGCGACAGTTTGGATTTTACAGTTCCTGTTTTCTTAGCATCCTTTACCTTTACCTTTTCACTTTTCTTTTCTCGGCTGTCTTTTGGTTGCGACTGCCTTTTTGGCCTTTGGTTTCTTATCAACAGAGCCAGCACCAGTTATTTTTTGCTACCGATTGCTTTCTTTTTAGCTGCTGCTGATTGAGTTACCTTTTTCGGTTTGCTTTTCTTTTCTACAGAGGCAACCTTTGGCTTCGGTTCCTTTTTAGCGGCAGCAGACAGTTTAAATGAACCAGAGGCACCCTTTCCTTTTGTTTGGATCAGTTTACCATTTCCGACAGCTGACTTTAAGTACCTCTTGATAAATGGTGCAAGTTTCTGGGCATCGCACTTGTATGTGGCACTAATATATTTTTTGATTGCCAGTAGTGAGGAGCCACCACGTTCCTTTAAGTTTTTAATCGAAGCGTCTACCATTTGTTGAGTTGGTGGATGCGATGGTGGAGCAGTTGATTTTTTGGCCTTTGTTGACGACGCTGCCGATGTTTTTTTGGCAGCCACCTTCTTATCAACTGATGCCGTTGCTGGTGCTGTTGGGCCAGCCACAGGAGATGCTGATGTTGCTGCTACTGAATCAGACATTATACACTTTATTATCAAACAAATATATATCACCAAATACACTTTTAAATATAATGATTGTATGAAAATTTCGCTATGACATAGGCCCTCATTCAAATGAGAATCGAGGAGGACGGCCGTATGAACATGTCTTTGGTATTGGACGATTAAAATGTTTTAGTTTTGTTAAATAGTGCTCGTATATTGCTGTTTTCACTCTTAATAATAACAAAATTTATAAAAATTATTTTCTCACAATATTAATAATTGTTGTAGAATTTATATTCCAATATTTTTTTATATATAATTTCATGGATTCATTTTGAATAGGCAATCAAATTTCAACTATATGTATTACAGAATGCAATTTTCCCATGTAACCCTACATAAAAAATAGAAAAAATCAAAATTTTAAAAAAATTATTCATTTGTTATGAAATTTCAACAATTTACTTTAGATAATAATCAAAAAATTTAGAGTTATATAATTTATTCATATTCTAAAATTGTATTGTAATTGACTCTATGCGGTGAAAAATTACCAATTTGCAAAGTGCATGCATATTAGTTTTTGGTATTGAAAAAATAAAAATATTTATTAAAAAGAAATCAAAAAATTAATATTTATATAATTGTTTTTTTAATTAACTTTATTATTTAATTTGTTGCTAATGCCATAAACAGTGTGCTAAAATTAAACTATTATAATTATTCCTGTTAGTAGAACCATCAATTGAAGAAATTTGTATACACTTTTTTTGTTAGCTAACAGGCAAAATAATAATACAATAAATAATTATTAATCATTTAAAAATCTTGCTAAGCCTAACAATTAAACTAAACGTGTAGGATGGAAAAAATTATTTTTTTTATTTTATTTTAATTTAGGTAATTTAAAAATCCAATATTGATTTTTATGCTTTTTATATTTATTATAAATTAATGTTGTGTCCTTGCGCTTTTTGATTAGTATATACAAAATCAAAATTGATTAAGTTCAAATCGATCTGTATATAAATGTCAGACCTTTAAAAATATAAACAAAAATGATTGAATATTAAAGCTGGATATCTATATGACTAGTACATAACCATTATATGCCCAATATAACGGTTTTATAATAATTAAATGACATATATAATATATTTATACTCATAACCGAATAAAACACATTGAATAATAAATCAAGTTTAATTAAGAAAATAATAATCTCAATATCGACATGACTAGTTTGTGGTCCTGAAAAGGACCGATTTGTATTAAAAATGCGCTTTGCGTTAAAATTGTGTTCGAAATAGTTACTCTGACGGTAACTACACGAGTAGATTTAATTTAAGCACGCTCGCCTCGAATACGTCTGGCTAGTTGAATATCCTTAGGCATTATGGTCACTCGTTTGGCATGGATTGCACACAAGTTAGTATCTTCAAATAGGCCAACCAAATAGGCTTCGCTAGCTTCTTGTAAAGCCATAACTGCAGAACTCTGGAAACGCAAGTCGGTTTTAAAGTCCTGAGCGATTTCACGCACTAAACGCTGGAATGGCAATTTGCGAATGAGCAGTTCTGTGCTCTTCTGGTAACGACGGATTTCACGGAGGGCAACAGTACCGGGACGGTAACGATGTGGTTTCTTTACACCACCGGTTGCTGGAGCACTCTTACGTGCTGCTTTAGTAGCCAGCTGCTTCCTTGGCGCCTTGCCACCAGTCGATTTTCGAGCAGTTTGCTTAGTACGAGCCATGTTTTCACTACACTTTTTTTTTTTTTTATGTTCACTCTTCACTGTTCAAAACACAATAAACAAGCCAGCTCGTTTGGTGCCTGCTTTTATAGCAAAATCAGGGTGGGTTAGAAAGAGAAAGAGAGAAAAACATTCGCGTTCACTTTCTGACGAAGCATCTGAGCGAGATGCAACATATTTCTTACTCTCTCGTGTTTTCTTGATTTTTGGTATAAATAGAAGCGATGGCAACACATACAGCATTAGTTTATTTCTGACTCTTGTGCAGTGCGTTTATAGTGAAAAGTGAAAAATAAAAATGACTGGTCGTGGCAAAGGTGGAAAAGGATTGGGAAAGGGTGGTGCTAAGCGTCATCGTAAAGTATTGCGTGATAATATTCAAGGTATCACGAAGCCCGCTATCCGCCGTTTGGCTCGTCGTGGCGGTGTGAAGCGAATTTCTGGTCTTATCTATGAGGAAACTCGTGGTGTCCTAAAGGTATTTCTTGAAAATGTAATCCGCGATGCAGTAACCTACACGGAACATGCCAAAAGGAAGACAGTCACTGCGATGGATGTTGTATACGCATTGAAGAGACAGGGCCGCACTCTTTATGGATTCGGTGGTTAAAATATTTATAAACACCAAAATGTATTAACTACAAATTATGCCCTTCAAAAAATCGGTCCTTTTCAGGACCACTAAAGTTATTAATCAAAAGAGAAAAGAAAAAAATAGTATGTGTTCTTGTTTTATCAATTTTAAATTTTATAATAAAAAAAATAAAACCGGTTTAATAATCATTTGAGTTTATACATATGTATATACATGTACAAAATTAATAAAATTATTATTAAAAAAAAACAACAAAACACAAAGAATTTATACACAAAATCTCCATATTTTTAGTTGCATAAGAACCGAATCTACAATATAAAATTATTAATATTAAACTATCTGATGTGTCAAACAAATAATGAACGATGAAACAAACAAATATATTGAATATGTACATATCTCTAATGTAAATAAATAAAGCAAATTGTCACATATGCACATATACATAGATTCCGTAAGGCTCTCCTTACACATACACATACAATTTATATGCATGGATGGAAAACTGTATTAATTTCTTTTAATTTTTTGGTCGTCCTGAAAAGGACGGTTGTTTATGTTTGTTGTATGTACAAAGTTGTATTATTTTAAAGCAAGTATTAATTGGTTTAAGCCTTCTTTTCGGTTTTCTTGGGCAGAAGTACAGCCTGAATGTTGGGTAGCACACCACCCTGTGCAATGGTTACGCCAGAAAGCAATTTGTTTAATTCCTCATCGTTGCGAATGGCCAATTGTAGATGACGAGGTATAATTCTGGTCTTTTTGTTGTCTCGTGCAGCATTACCAGCCAACTCAAGAACTTCAGCCGCCAAATATTCCATAACAGCAGCCAAATATACTGGAGCGCCAGCACCAACACGCTCGGCATAATTTCCTTTACGGAGTAAACGGTGAATACGGCCAACAGGAAACTGGAGCCCAGCTCGGTTCGAGCGAGACTTTGCCTTTCCCTTCACTTTGCCACCTTTACCACGACCAGACATATTAGAATTTTTTTTTTTTTTTCTGTTTTACACACTGTTCACTTTTCACACACAAATGTTGATGTTGATGTGGTACATTGTCGTTTTATTTATACCTTTTCCAAAGACACACTCGCTCAACTAGGGGTTGATACTCAATAAATATATTTATCCAGAAAGCGATGCACAAAAAAAAAGTGAATTGTGTTTTGTGAAATTTAAATTATTGAATTTGAAGTGAGAAATGCCGCCAAAAACTAGTGGAAAAGCAGCCAAGAAGGCTGGCAAGGCTCAAAAGAACATCACCAAGAATGACAAAAGAAGAAGCGCAAGCGTAAGGAGAGCTATGCTATTTACATTTACAAAGTGTTAAAGCAAGTCCACCCAGACACTGGTATTTCTTCAAAAGCAATGAGCATAATGAATAGCTTTGTAAACGATATTTTTGAACGTATTGCTGCTGAGGCCTCCCGCTTGGCCCACTACAATAAGAGGTCGACCATCACCAGTCGCGAAATCCAAACGGCTGTTCGTTTGCTTTTGCCGGGTGAGCTTGCTAAGCACGCTGTTAGTGAGGGAACAAAAGCTGTCACCAAGTATACCAGCTCAAAATAAAAATGTCCCTAGCTTAAACACACGCTTCCTATTAAAAAAAAGGCCCTTTTCAGGGCCACAATTTTATATTAAAAAAGAATTAAGATATTTTTAATGGATATTGCAAAATACATGCAGCCAGTGGTAATGTGGATAAAAATCATTGTTGTTATTTTTATTTTAACCATTTCTGTTTATTGCAAGGCTAAACTGAAAAAAAAAATGCACCTACATTAAATCAAAAAGACTCGTACAATATTAATATCTGTGTATGTTGCTAATATGTACATACGTATGTATGAATGTATGTAAATTACATATTTGTAATTTTTAGAAAATTTGATTTTTTTTTTCTCTTGTTATATGGAATTGTAGCCCTGAGAAGGGCTGTGTTTAAATAAAATTTTAGATTTTCGTATTCGATATCTAAAATTTTTTCAATATTACGATTGCAATAAAGTATTAATTATTTACTTCTTGCTAGCAGTTGTCTTGGCTTTTGGCTTCTTGACGGTAGCAGCAGCAGCTGCCTTTTTGGTTGCCTTTTTTGGTTTAGCCGATGATACGGCAACTGTTTTAGCTTTTGGCTTAGTTGAACTCGACTTAGATTTCGATGCGACAGGTTTGGATTTTACAGTTCCTGTTTTCTTAGCATCCTTTACCTTTACCTTTTCACTTTTCTTTTTCTCGGCTGTCTTTTTGGCCTTTGGTTTCTTATCAACAGAGCCAGCACCAGTTATTTTTTTGCTACCGATTGCTTTCTTTTTAGCTGCTGCTGATTGAGTTACCTTTTTCGGTTTGCTTTTCTTTTCTACAGAGGCAACCTTTGGCTTCGGTTCCTTTTTAGCGGCAGCAGACAGTTTAAATGAACCAGAGGCACCCTTTCCTTTTGTTTGGATCAGTTTACCATTTCCGACAGCTGACTTTAAGTACCTCTTGATAAATGGTGCAAGTTTCTGGGCATCGCACTTGTATGTGGCACTAATATATTTTTTGATTGCCAGTAGTGAGGAGCCACCACGTTCCTTTAAGTTTTTAATCGAAGCGTCTACCATTTGTTGAGTTGGTGGATGCGATGGTGGAGCAGTTGATTTTTTGGCCTTTGTTGACGACGCTGCCGATGTTTTTTTGGCAGCCACCTTCTTATCAACTGATGCCGTTGCTGGTGCTGTTGGGCCAGCCACAGGAGATGCTGATGTTGCTGCTACTGAATCAGACATTATACACTTTATTATCAAACAAATATATATCACCAAATACACTTTTAAATATAATGATTGTATGAAAATTTCGCTATGACATAGGCCCTCATTCAAATGAGAATCGAGGAGGACGGCCGTATGAACATGTCTTTGGTATTGGACGATTAAAATGTTTTAGTTTTGTTAAATAGTGCTCGTATATTGCTGTTTTCACTCTTAATAATAACAAAATTTATAAAAATTATTTTCTCACAATATTAATAATTGTTGTAGAATTTATATTCCAATATTTTTTTATATATAATTTCATGGATTCATTTTGAATAGGCAATCAAATTTCAACTATATGTATTACAGAATGCAATTTTCCCATGTAACCCTACATAAAAAATAGAAAAAATCAAAATTTTAAAAAAATTATTCATTTGTTATAAAATTTCAACAATTTACTTTAGATAATAATCAAAAAATTTAGAGTTATATAATTTATTCATATTCTAAAATTGTATTGTAATTGACTCTATGCGGTGAAAAATTACCAATTTTGCAAAGTGCATGCAATATTAGTTTTTGGTATTGAAAAAATAAAAATATTTATTAAAAAGAAATCAAAAAATTAATATTTATATAATTGTTTTTTTAATTAACTTTATTATTTAATTTGTTGCTAATGCCATAAACAGTGTGCTAAAAATTAAACTATTATAATTATTCCTGTTAGTAGAACCATCAATTGAAGAAATTTGTATACACTTTTTTTGTTAGCTAACAGGCAAAATAATAATACAATAAATAATTATTAATCATTTAAAAATCTTGCTAAGCCTAACAATTAAACTAAACGTGTAGGATGGAAAAAATTATTTTTTTTATTTTATATATAAAATTTATTTTTGATCAGGCTTTAGGTCATTTTTTCCAAATAAAAATGAAACATTGTTTTATTTGTTTATTTCCGATATATTTCGGTTGCGCAGCGGCAACCGTCTTCAGGGCAACTACAATAAAATACAAGAACATTTAACAATTATGTGACAATCAACAAAATCTTTTGTAACATACATTATTTAACACGTCAGCACCGTTTGACGTGGAGTTACGAACTAATTCTTGTCAAGTAAATGTCTGTATATGTGAGCGCAGTTGTCAGTATCAGTCTTAAAGTTAAGTCGTGTGGCGCTCGGTGTATTGATGATATATAGCATCTCCATCGTGAACCTTTTGTTATAGTGCCGCTCTTCATCTAATATTGTCGTCTCTTCGAAATTCGGTGCATGGCCACTCGTTGCACAGTGTGTCATTAGTGCTGTTTTTGGTGTGTCTGTGTAATGCCTCATTTTATAGTCCGATTTGTGTTGGGAAATCCTAGTTTTTAATTTTGATTTTGTCGTCCCTATGTATATCTTATTGCACGGTATGTTTCCTTGTCCATTGCATGGGATTTTGTATATCACATTGCTTCTATTAGTCATCTCTATTTTGGATTTTGTTTTGTTGAATACATATTTGAGGGTATTGTCCGGTTTATGTGCTATTTTTATTCTATCTTTGTCATAACAATCCGAATGTGATAGTCTTTCCGATAATTTTGGTACATAAGTGACCGATATATATGTTTTTCATTCTTAGTTTTGTCAATGGTGGATTTATGTTTTTTAAATAATGTCCTGATTACGTTATCCGGAAAATCATTGTCCTTTAAAATATTTATTATTTCCATCTTCGTTTCTTTATGGTATATTTTATCCGAAATGTTCAGCATCCGTTGGATACAGCTCCTTGCTGTATTTATTATCATCGTCTTGGGGTGTTTTGAGTTGAAATTGATGATTCGTCCTGATGCTGTTGGCTTCCTGTACCATTTTAGTTTTAATTCGTTTCCTCGTCTGATGACCAAAGAGTCCAAATACGCCAGTTTTCCATTGTCTTCCAGCTCCATAGTGAATTTTATATTCCTGTCAAATGAATTTAGGGTATCCAGTGTTTTATCGATGTCATCTTGGTGTATAATTGAAAAAATATCGTCTACATATTTCGTCAATAATCTTGGTGGTCTGGTTAGTTTATCCATTGTGGTGTCCAGAAGATTTTCCATAACGATGTCCGCAATCACAGGTGAGGCCGGAGATCCCATCGGCATTCCTTTTAATTGTATAAATGTTTGGTCCTTGTAGGTAAAATATCTATTCTCTTGGATGCAGAATTTTACTATTTCCATAAATAAAGCTTTTGGTATCTTTGTGTATTCCTGTATTTTAGTCCATTTTTTCCTGATTGTGTCTAATGCTAAATCCGTTGGTATGCTTGGAAATAATGATACCACGTCAAACGAAATTAATTGTTCATCGTTACAAATGTAAGTGTTATTTATGCGTTGTTTGAATTCAGTTGTGTTTTTTATGTTATATTTTGAGTCCAATGTTATATTCCTTAAAATTTGTATAATGTATTTACAAAGTCCATAGGATGGTGAGCCAATTGATGAACAAATTGGTCTTAATGGTGTTCCTTCTTTGTGTATTTTTGGTAGTCCATATATTCTTGGAGAGATCGCCGTAGTTGTCGTCATTCTGTTCTTTTCAATCTTTGAGATAACACCCATCTTATGTAGTTTGTCCACCAGATTGTTGTTCTTTGTCTGTAATCGTGTTGTTGGGTCTTTCCTGAGGATTCTATAGGTGTTTAGATCCGACAAAATGTCCATCATTCTATGGTCATAATCAATCTTTTTCATTGCTACCGTTTTGTTTCCTTTGTCAGATGTTAATATCAAAATATCGTCATGTTGTTTAAGAAATTTGTATGTCCGTTGAGTTGTATTTAATATTGCACGATCTGTTGCATTTATGTATTTCATCGCTCTATGCTCTTTAACCATTAAAGAGAATGCAGTACGCGCTGCCTCTTGTTTCTCTTTTTCCTTAATTGTCTGAACTATTTCTTCTCCATCGGCAATGTATTTAATGAGAGGGAGCTTCTCGTGTTCTATGGGAAGAGCAAACTTTGGACCCTTTGAAAGTAATGATTTTATATCCGGCGGGAATTCCAATTCTGTCTCATTTACAAACCAATCGTCAGTTCTGTTGTTGTTCAAGAGAGCAAAGTTCCGTTTGTTGTTTAGTTTCTCATGTTTCATTTCATGATGTTCTCGCACTGTTTTTGTTAGTCTTTTTACTGCGTTTTGTTCTCTCTCCAAAAATGCGCTCATGCTCTGTTCGTCCAGCTGTTTTCCAAGAGTTTTTGTTGTCTCAGCTAATTTGTTGTTGATTCTTATGAGAGTGTTATGTTTATGTTTTATAAGAAGGTTTATATTTTGTGTGAAAGAAATATGTATATCTGTCCAATGTTTTGTTAATGTCTGCGAAATGTGTTATTGTCAAACTTAAAAATATTATCACATCGTGTGGTATTTTTGATAAAATTGGGAATTAATTTAGATTTTCTACATTTTAACAGAAATTTTAACTACTTTTCAGTCTTACTGATTTCTTGGAGATAGTCTGATGTCTATTAA